>NC_046664.1:141751626-141768307 GCF_010883055.1 Belonocnema kinseyi | reverse complement strand
ATTTTGTTACAAAAGCGATGTCAACATAGAAATCACGGTTCAGATCGTGGTCTGTTATATTTTCGCCTACACCGTTGACTCATATAGCGCGCTTCTCAAAACCGATAATAACATTCCACCCTTCGTAAGAGGGTTAAACGCTAAGCGCTCAAGGTCAGCGAATAAAACCAATTCTTCTAACTTTAACGACAAAAGCGATGTCACTATAAGAATCACGCATCAGAAAGTAGTCAGTAATATGTTTGGCCAAACCAATGAGTTATATTGCGCGCTTCTCGAAACGATCAACCGCTAAGCACCCAAGATTTCAACTTGACTAAGCAATTCCTTTTTTAAAGACAGAAACGGTATCCAAAGTAACATTAGTAACTAGTTGCGCACATCGATAATAACAGTGTACCCTTCGCCGGAGGGTCGAACGCTAAGCGCCCATGATCAGCGAATAGAACCAATCCTAGTAGCTTTAGCGACACAAGCGATGTCTGTATACGAAACACGCATCAAGAAGTGGTCAGTAACATGTTTAGCCAAACCCATGACAATATGAGTCAACACCGTTGACTCATATAGCACGCTTCTCAGAACGGTCAACGGTGTAGGCGAAAATATGACAGACCACGATCTGAACAGTGATTTCTATGTTGTCATCGCTTTTGTAACAAAATCTGTTGTAATTCGCTTTACTCACTGATCTTAAACGCTTAGCAACACATAGCGCTAAAACTGTCCATTTTTCGGATTTTTTTACGGATATTTCATCCGGCACTTATAACCTTATAAATTACAACGTTTCAGCCAAATCCACCGAAAGCCATTTTCCCATACATTTAGTGCGGGGTCCTTTATTTGCAGACAAAGTTGTATTTACGTGGTAGAGAGGGGTTGATTTTTGACGTTAAGGGTTGAAGCCCAAAAATCGTAGCGCGTATTTTCGAGGAGCCCAAAAATCAGAGACTGTATTTCCATTGAAAAATTCTAGAAAAATTGATTTCTTGACAAAGTAGTATCAACGTGGGTTGATTTTTGACTTAAGGGTTGAAGCCCGAAAATCATATCGGGTATTTTCGAGGAGCCCAAAAATCAGAGACTCTATTTTCATTAAAAAATTCTAGAAAAATTGATTTCTGGACAAAGTAATATCAACGTGGGTTGATTTTTGACTTAAGGGTTGAAGCCCAAAAATCGTAGCGTGTATTTTCGAGGAGCTCAAAAATCAGAGACTGTATTTCCATTGAAAAATTCTAGAAAAATTTATTTGCAGACAGTTGTATTTACGTAGAAGAGAGGGGTTGATTTTTGACGTTAAAGTTTGAAGCCCAAAAATCGTAACTTGTATTTTCGAGGAGACCAAAAATCAGAGACTGTATTTCCATTGAAAAATTCTAGAAAAATTTATTTGCAGACAAAGTTGTATTTACGTGGAAGAGAGGGGTTGATCTTTGACGTTAAGGGTTGAAGCCCAAAAATCATATCCGCTATTTTCGAGGAACCCAAAAATCAGAGACTCTATTTCCATTAAAAAATCATACAAAAATTTATTCGCAAACTGTATTTCCATTGAAAAATTCTAGAAAAATTTATTTGCTGCCAAAGTTGTATTTACGTGGAAGAGTGGGGTTGATTTTTGACGTTTTTGGTGGAAACTAAAAATCGTATCGGGTATTTTCGAGGAGCCCAAAAGTCAGAGACTCTATGAACATTCAAAAATTCTAGAAAAATTGATTTTTTGACAAAGTAGCGTCTACGTGGGTTGATTTTTGACGTTAAGGGTTGAAGCCCAAAAATCGTAGCGGGTATTTTCGATGAGCCCAAAAATCAGAGACTCTATTTCCATTAAAAAATGCTACAAAAATTTATTTGCAGACAAAGTTGTATTTACATAGTAGAGAGGGGTTGAGTTTTGACGTTAAGGTTTGAAGCCCAAAAATCGTAGCGTGTGTTTTCGAGGAGCCCAAAAATCAGAGACTTTATTCAAGCTCTAAAATGTAATAAAAGTTATTTTTTGACTATTTCATATCTGCGTGTTACAATGGGGTTAATTTTTTACTCTAAGGGTGAGAGCCTAAAAATCGGATTGGGTATTTTCTGGGAGCCCAAAAAAAGTCCAAAAATATCCCGTTAATAAATAACTGAAAATTTTCAATTTTTTGAAGGGGGTTGATTTTGGAAGTTAAGGGTTGGTTTGGGGAAAAAGTTTTTTGCGGATTTTAAGAGCCCAAAAAAGCCCAAAATTCTGGTGTAATTGAATTTTTATTATTTAGTGATTTAAAGAAGTGGAGGTGCTGGGTTAATGTAAGCTGGCACCTCCACAGGAAAATTGATTTTTTGAAAAAAGTAAAGGAGCCCAACAATTTTTATTGCAGCCCAAAAAAAGCCCAAAAAAAGCCCAAAATTCTCAGCTATGAAAAATTCAAAAATTCGATTGTGGAGGTGCTAGCTTAACGGACCTCAGTTCACGGTCGTGAGACATGGCCATAGTAGTGATTTATCGCGTATATGCTTGGAGCTGGTGGCATTTTTAGATGAGGGTTGCTGACAGTATGACCGTGCGGTATTTGTTTAATCTTTTCTTTTTAATTTTCATATGCAATACTTCCTAAATTCATATAATTTGATGTAATATTTAATATATTACAGACAATTGAAAATTCCTAAATTAGAAAAGTCCGGAACAATAAAATTCCTGATAGTTTCTAAGGTCCTTGAATTAGAAATTTCACGAATATAAACATTACAAAAATTATTTAAGTAATGATAAAATTAATTTTAATGAATAAAATTTAAAAAAAATGGAAAAAAGTTTAGGCAGAGAGAATCGAGCCCGTAACCTTCCGGCAACATACCAGGAGTGCTTTCGTCTATGTTTGCAAAAATTATGAATCCAAACAAAAAAACAGTATCTGGCACTCAATTACCAGTGCTTACAGAAATATTGGAGACGGCTGGATTAAAAAAAGTTAAAATAAATCAATCGAAGCAAATAATAGAACATTTAATAATAATTTAATATTACAATATTAGAAACTGAAAATAAATTGAAAATTAAGTTTACGCAATAGCTTCGAAACAGCTATTTTATACAACACCCAATTGAAAGCTACGAACAACAATAATTGAACTCGGGAAACGAAAAAGATAATCTGATTGTTAAAATGTTTCTACAATATTTAAAAATAATTTAAAAATTGAACGGAATAAAATTTTTTCATGTTTTTATATTAGTAAAAATATATTCTTATGAAATATTTTAAAATATTTTAAAATTTCAAAATTATAAAAAAATATAAGAAAAATCTAGAATATTTTTAAAAAATCATTAGAAAAATTAGTGAGAAGTTTTTAAAGTTTTGAAATGTTGTAAGAATAATTTAAAAATCTAATCGACTAAAAATTTAAAATAAGTTATATTTCGGCAAATAGTTTCTTACAAAATATTTTTAAAGATTTCAAAATTTCTAAAAGAATAATTTGAATTATTTTAAGGACACTTGTTTAAAGTTTTAAAAAGATTTAACCATAATTTAAAAATTGACTGGATGAAAAATTGAAAATAATTTATACGTGGAAAAATATATTTGTAGAGAATATTAAAAATAATTTCAAAAATTGCAAAACGTAAATCTGAAATATTTTAAGGGCACTTTTTAATACTTTTAAAAATTAAAGAAGATAAACGTGACTCCTTTTAAAAGATAATCAGATGGTTTAAAATTTTTAAAAATAATTTGAGAATAATTGAGAAATTTAACGGATGAAAAATGCAAAATGTTTTTTTTAAGTAGAAACATTAATTGTTGGAGAATATTTCAAAAGATTTCAAACATTTTTAAAGAAAAATATAACGTATTTTAAGGAAACTCATTTTAAAATAAAAGGATGATCAGATGGGTTACCAGTTTAAAAAAATTGAAGAATAATTTAAAAATTAAATAGACAAAAAATTTTGAATAATGATGTTTTGAAAAATTATTCCTTAGAGAATATCTTAAAAGATTAAAACATTTGTAAAAGACAAATTCGAAATATTTTAATGAAACTTCTTTCAACTTTTAATATAGAACACATGTAGGCAAAACTTCACTCATTAAAAATGATAATCGGACGATTTAAAAGTTTTGAAAAGATTTAATTATAATTAAAAAATTAAATGGATTAAATATTTTAAATAATTTATAATTGGATACAATAATTCCTAAAGAATATTATAAAACATTTCAAAAATTGCAGAAAATGAATCTGAAATATTTTAAGGACACTTTTTAAAACATTTCAAAATAACAAAAAAATTATTGAATTGACTTTTTTTAAAAGATAATCAGATGGGTTAATAATTTTGAAAAAAGTTAAGAATAATTTAAAAATTGAATGGATTTAAAGTTTTGGAATGATTTTATGTTTGGAAAAATTATTTCGTAGAGAATATTTTAACAGAAAATTCTGAAATATTTAGAGGACACATCTTTACAGTTTTCTTAATAAAGAAAGCGTAAGAAAAATTTGACGCTTTTTCAAAGTTAATCAGACGGCTTAAAAGTTTTAAAAATCTTGTTAAAGAATAATCTGAAAATTTTACGGACATTTGATTCAAGTGCTCAAAATAAAAAAAAAATCGCCAAAATTTGAACCATCTTGAAAGATAATCAGATCGTTTACAAATTTTAGACATATTTGAATAATTTGAATAAATAAATGACTAATTTTTAAATTAAAAAGGTTACAATTTGAAATGATTTCATATTTTGAGAAATTAATTCTTCGAGAATATTTATAAGGATTAACAAGTTTTTAAATAAAAATCTGAAAGATTTTAAGTGAAGTTCTTCAAAAGATTTAAAAAAAATTTTAAAAAGACATCTGAAAAATTTTAATTTACTTATTGTAAAATATACGCAGGAAGTTCAGTACTTTTAAAAAGATTGTAAAATAATTTAGAAATAAAACAGATTTAAAAAATGTTGGAAAATGATTACATTTTCTAAGATTTTACCATTTTTTAACATTCAAGGGAGAATTTTTAATGAATTTTTTTTATTGAACAAAGTTATAATACATCACACGAAATTAAAAGAGCTAAGCGATTTACACTGCAAAACACTTGTTAGCAATTTCACTTTAAATTTCGCTTTAAAGTCTGAAATTGCCAGAGAATATCTCAAATACAAATTTAAAGACCGTATTGCTTGGACAACATGAGAAGTAAAAGTGTGATTTGGTTTTAAATTCGCCCTTCTCAAAGACTTATTATATTATCTAATTGAATAAATAAATCGTTTAAGATAAATATAAATCAAATCAAAAAGTATCTAACTTTCTTTTCACTTCTAATACAGTTAAAAAATTATGCTTTTTTTGGAATTACAATAATTTTTAATACATAATACAAATTTGGAATGACTATTTGTTTGTTATAAAGGTAAAACCACATTCCGAGATTTGACAAGAAGGAATCACGGCTCATCACTTTCTTTTTCAAGTTATATAAACATAATTTTCGTAACATTCCGGAGAAATTTTCAAAAAATTTGTTCAAGATTTCATATATATATGCCGAAAAAAATGCAAAACATTTTTATGTATTTTTTTTATTTTGCATGATTTATAAAATATTAGGAAAAATTAGTCAGCTTAAAAGATACTTAGGACTATTAGAAGATTTGAAGAAATGTTTTTTTAAAATGAATTTTCGAAAAACTATTCAAGTTTTTAAATATTGTTAATTTGTTTAAAAATTCTAATATTCATTAATAATTTTTAAAGTAAAAAATTACATTTTTACAATTGCCTTAAAAACTTCGAGATTTTTAGAAACTTTCAGAGGAATCTTAACAAAAAATTTGCATTCTTTCAAAATATTAAAAAGCTTCTAACATTTTTTTGGAAATACTCAAAATCCTATGAAATTGTTAAAAACTGTTTAAAAATAGATAGAAAATTTTTTTAATTCTCAAATTTTTAAAATTTTAAATTATTTTAAGACCCCTTCAAAACTTCTAAGCCTTCTAAGCCTTCTAAATAACTTTTCAAATCATTTAGTTTTTCTAAAAAAAATCTTTTAATTGTCCCAAAATCTTCTAGATTCTGTTTCGTGAGTTTTAAAATCAAATCTCAATTATTTAAAATGTTTTTAGAAATCTTATTATCGGTCCAGAAACTTTATTCGTAAATTAAGATATTCTAAGTTTCTTTGCCTATTATGTATTTTTTTTCTTATCTCTTTCAAAGTGTAAAAAGTTTACAAATTATATACTGCGATTGCAAAATTTTAAGAACAGAGTTATTTCCTAATATTAAAAAAATCATTTGCAATGAAAATTTTCTCCTTGATCAATAATATTTAGAAACATTTTTAAAAAAATTGCATCATGAAATGAAATCACTCAATAGGAAATTTTCATTTGCACAATTGATTCTTTAGTATACACGTAATATTTATTGATAGACTTAATTAGAGACGTGTAACTTAAAGAGTCTTTTGTTAAGTGACTGGCAAAAATTTTTAGAAATTGAAAAAAATAACTGCATCAAAAAAGAACGAATACACACATATTTTTTCACACCTTACTTTGTTTATTAAGTCATTAATATCCAGCAGCGAACTGGGTCGCCGGGCAAATGCAAAGCAAAGCATTTTCGGGGGCCTTTTTCTTAAAGGCACGGGGGGTCCTTTGACCCCCATTCTCCCTGTTAATATCAGTCAATATGCATTAATATATTCAATTGTATGTATATTTTTAAGCAAATTAGAAAATATATAATGAGAAAAGATGAGGACATGAAGGAAAAGGATGGAACAATGGAAAGAACAATTATAATTGGGAGAGTAGAAATAACGAGGAGCAACAGTAATAGACTACACCTTGGCTGAAGAAAGAATGCGGCACATGATAGGGAGTATGAAGGTAAGGAATGAGATAGGGTCTGATAACTTCCCGGTCATAGCTACACTAAAAAGGTGCATCAGTAAGCCCGGCAGAGGGAGGAAGGAAAAGAGGTGTGAAAGAAACACGAAAATGGGAGTCTGGGGTGGGGGGTAGATAAATTAAAAGAGTTTAAACAAAAGATGGAAAAGAAGAAGATTAGGTATGAAAAGTAGGAGGGAATAGACACGTTAATTGAAAGGTTGAAGGGGCCAATTGAGAAGGTAAAGGATGAGCTGGGTACTAAGGCAGAAAGAGTATGGGGAAAGAGAGGCTAATGGGAGGAGGAATGCTGAGAGAGTAAAGAGAGAATGAAAGAGTGTGTAAGAAAGTGGAGATAAGGGTAAATAGAGGAGGACGAGTATAACAGAAGAAAAAACATGAGAAAATGCTGGAAAGAAAAAGGCAAAGGGGAAAGGAAGAATATAAAGTAGAAGTAGAAAAAGCAGTCAAATAAGGAAGGGTGTGGCATGTGATAAATAGGGATAGAGGGGAAAGGAAAGGTGTTAACGACGAAATAGAAATGGATGAATGGACGGATTATTTCAAAGGTCTATTAGGGGGAGATCAAAATATGATCAACGGGGAAAAGTGTAGGATAGTCCAAGGAGAAATGGAGGAAGGGAACGAGATAACAAGAGAAGAAGTGGATAAGGCAATAAATAGGCTAAAAAGAAACAAGGCGACAGCAGAAGATGGGATGGAGAACGAAGCGATGAAGTACGGAGGAGAAGGAATTAGGGATGGGTTGTGAAAGATCTGCAGAAAGGTAGAAAAAAAAGAAAGCATCCCGCACAATCAGACGGAATTTAGAAAAGGGATGGCAACTATGGACAACATCTACGTACTTAACTACTCAGTTAACAGAAATTTGTGGAGAAAGAAAGGGAAACTTGCGGCTTTGTTCTTAGATTCCAAAGCAACGTTTGATTCAGTAAACAGAAAATTGCTATCGCAGGCAATGAAAGAGAAGGATTTAGAGGAAAAGTTGGTGGAGAGGAAAAGTTGGTGGAGAGGATAAAAGAAATTTTTACTGAAACCAGGATTAGAGTGAAAATAGGAAAGAAAAAAGGGCAGTTTTTCTCGACAAGCAGAGGTCTAAGGGAAGGGTGCCCGTTGATTCTGTTACTATTTAATATCCTGCTGGCAGACTTAGAGGAGAAGCTAAAGGAGAAGGGGAAAGGAGGAACGGTTTTGGGCAACAGCTGCAGATGAGGAAAAGAACTGAATGTGCGAGTAAAGTAATGGGCCAAGTATGGGGTATAGGAAAGAGACGGTTCAAGAACGATTGGAGAATGAGGGTCTGGTTGTTTGATGCGTTGATTTGGGCGATGTTGTGTTATGGTGTGCAGATCTGGGGATCGAGAAAACATAGGAAAGTAGAGACCATGCATTAGTGATTTTTAAGGTGGGTAATGAGGGTTAGCTGGAGTTCTCCATGATACATGTTAAGGGAAGAGTTAGGAAGAGAAAATATGGTTAATAGAAAAATTAAAAGAGCCTGGAGGTTTGAAGAGAAGCTAAAAAGGGGAGAGGGAAGCAGAATAACATAAGCATGTTTGGGCGAAATTCGGAAGAATGAAGCGAGAGGCAATTTGGGAAATTTAAAATGGGAGGACAAAAGGAGAAAAATGAGAAGGGTTTGTAATATACGAGAAGGGGTTATGGAGTGACAAGACATAGAGTGAGAGCTATTAGTTAAACAAAGAGAAGGGAGATGGACAAAGATTATAGATTCGATGTACAATAGATGGTATATGATGGTCAAGTTCTTGACGGAACCAGAAGATCTGCATAAAATACAAAAGGAAGAAAAATGGAGTAGGGTTGTATGGTTTACAATGAGAGTAGGAGTGAGAGCATGCGGATATTGGATGTATGAGGAGGAGAATTTATGTACAGTATGTGGATACGAAATGGAGTCATGGGCAAATGTATTAGAGAGATGTACAGGAGAGGAAGAGGGACAGTTGAGTGTGGATGAGAATGTGAGATGGATTTCGGATGGTAGTGGATAGGGAGTGATGTGGATGAAGAAATTGGAAGAAGAAAGGGAAGTAAGGGAGTAGGGCAGAGCCAAACGGTTAATCCTGAAATAGGACAGTAAGAAGCGAAAATTGTTTTCCATATCGTGGAAAATGCATTTTTATGGTAAGCGGAAGCGGAAGCCCTGGAAGCTCGCTCATTTTAAGTATCAATGTTACGACTGTTACTATTGTTTATCCTACGTAATGCGAAAGAGTAGAATATAAGTAGTAATTAAGTAAGACTAAGAATGGAATTGTAAGTATATTTACAGCGAGCGGACGCCCTCAAACCTCATACATACTTATTATTTCTCTGCTATATAGTCATTGCCTGATTTCTTGAGTAAATCAGAGTCATGGTTGAGCCATAACCTCAAAAAATGACGAAAAATCATGCACTGAGGGAAATAAATTTCAAAATAATGCCAATGATTCAAATTTTCACTTCAAAAGCATGTCGACAACTGTGAAGGATCAACCCTTGCCTAATATCAACTTATTTAACATAACTTTACCCAACAGAACCTGACCTCACCCAACCTGAATTAACAGAAATTTATTGAACTACACGTAAAGCTCTGGAAGCATATTTTCCCAGTAGCAAATGTGTATTACATCGAATGGGTCAACTCAAGCCTAACCTAGAAATATATCTAACCTAGCCTAACCTAACCTTACGAAACACAATTAAACTGATTGTGTTGTCCCGTTGTGTTTGCGGTACCGTTTGAATCAGCTTGGGCTTAACCTGGAAAGAGGTCAAACCTATCCTAACCTAAAAAAACCTGACCTAACGTAACCTAACTTAACTTCACGTAACACAATTAAACTCATTGTATTGTCCCATTGTTTTTGCGGTACCGTTTGAATCAGCTTGGGCTTAACATGCAAAGAGATCAAACCTATCCTAACCTAAAAAAAACCTGACCTAACTTAACCTAACCTAATTTCACGTAACACAATTAAACTCATTGTGTTGTCCCGTTGTGTTTGCGGTACCATATCATTCAGCTTCGGCTTAACCTACATAGAGGTTTAACCACCTGTAGTACAATGAAATGAATTTGATTGTGTTACAACGGAAACACATCAGTTAAGTTGTGTTGCGTTAAGCAAAATTTCGTCAGATTCTGTTAAGTTAGATTCATTTGTAGGTTAAGATCAAGTTAACCTATTAAATATAGCACACATTTAAGACTGAAAACCGTACGCGTACATAGCTACACGTGTGGTTGAATTTTATTCGGCTAGGTTAGATTAGGTCAGGTTTTGTAGGTTAGGATAGGTTAAACCTCTATGTAGGTTAAGCCGAAGCTGAATGAAACGGTACCGCAAACAAAACGGGACAACACCATGAGTTTAATTGTGTTACGTGAAGTTAAGTTAGGTTAGGTTAGGTCAGGTTTTTTTAGGTTAGAAAAGGTTTGACATCTTTGCAGGTTAAGCCCAAGCTGATTCAAACGGTACCGCAAACACAAAGGGACAACACAATCAGTTTAATTGTGTTTCGTGAGGTTAGGTTAGGTTAGACTAGGTTAGATTTATTTCTAGGTTAGGCTCGAGTTGACCCATTCGATGTAGCACACATTTGCTACTGGGAAAATATGCTTCCAGAGCTTTACGTGTAGTTCAATAAATTTCTGTTAATTCAGGTTAGGTGAGGTCAGGTTCTGTTGGGTAAAGTTATGTTAAATAAGTTGGTATCAGGCAAGGGTTGATCTTTCACAGTTGTAGACATGTTTTTGAAGTGAAAATTTGCATCACTGGCATTATTTTGAAATTTATTTGCCTCAGGGCATGATTTTTCGTCATTTTTTGAGGTTATGGCTCAACCATGACGTGATGGGTGATTTTTGATACCGAATTTGAATTCAGCGCCCCAAAATCCATAGGAATACGTGTGTCTTGTTACCAGATCCGCACACTTTTTTTGTGTGGCTGTGTTGTCTATCATTAAAAGAAAATTTGGCTCTCAATTCTGCATATTTAACAAAAAACAATATACATTAATATAATCAAAGATATTTACCTTTCATATAATAAATAAGAATAATGGATTATCCAGTTAAATAATTGAGCAGTTTGCACTAATTATAACTTTTTCATTAGAAACTTAATTGGTAAATCATCTCAGAAATTGCTAACTTTCGTCATGTACCGTCGCGCAACTTGCGCCTTCAAAGTAACGCATAGTGGCATTCGTCAAGAGAGCGTAGTTATCAGCGCATGTTTTTCACATTCTCTTACTCCATTAGATCGGCAATTTCCCACCTCATCTCTGCTTAAAGGTAAAGATTTGAGTGAAAATTTAAGCTCAATGCCCTCGGTGACAATAGTGGATATAGCATCATATTTTATTCAATCTCATATTTGTCACACTGCATAACAAGTGAAAGCTTATAATAGCTTGGAAGCTTATAAGTTTTATGAAGCTGATTTTGTAGTGAAAGTGAAGAGCCAGCAGTTCAATGATACTATCCTGCTTCTGTGTGAGACTTTTGCAACAATATATTATTCTTAGTTTTAAGTTAATATTTTTAGTTATAACTTATTATTTTATAGGATAACGAACAATAAAATTAAGGAATATTCGTGTGAAGTGTTGTATTCATTTCAATCTAAGTTACCAAATTCCATGGCTGACGTAAAATGCGATGTCAACACGAATTTTCAACCAAAAAGAGATACACTTGGAACCCAAAGTGAAAAAGTTTTGTGTACAATTAGATTTTAATTGTCGAAAAAAAGAAAGAATTTTCAAATAAAATACTTGTATTTTTGAACAAGGAAATGAATTTTTAAATATAATTATAAACCTTCAATTAATTAAAACGATTTTTAAGCTGGAGAACCTGTATGATACAATCAAATTATAATAAATTCTTCTCTTTGATAATATAATATATATAATATAATGGTGCGATTAGGGAAATATCCCAGATCTCTAACCACTTCCAAGAAAGGGATAATGAGACTCTCAATACAAAGTGGCGAAAATGATGCCAGAGTTTCAAGCGACGGAGATGAAGTAGGTCCGACAACAATTGCCTGAGTTTTTCCCGGGTTAAGAGTGAGTCTATTCTTCCAGGCCCAGAGGATAATGTGATCGATATCCTCCTGTACTATAATAAGTTATCTACTTAAAGAAGAAATCGGTCCCAATAAATAAATTTTAAAATCGTCAGCATGTTTCTGGTAGCTACAATGTTGAAGTTAACTTCCACGGTCAGAGGTGAACCAATTTAAGAGAAGGGGTGCCAGAATGAAACTCTGAGCAACCCCACTCTTGACCTTCCACCAGTCAGAAATCCCACCACTATTATTAATAATTCTGTGAGACCGATTATTAAAATAGGATTCGAACCATTTGATCACAGAACTTGACACATTTAAAGATTTTAATTTTTGTAGGAGTAACTTATGGTTA
The DNA here is from genome assembly GCF_010883055.1 of Belonocnema kinseyi. Lineage (NCBI taxonomy): Eukaryota > Metazoa > Arthropoda > Insecta > Hymenoptera > Cynipidae > Belonocnema > Belonocnema kinseyi. The sequence continues at coordinate 141,755,936 of NC_046664.1, read as the reverse complement.
ACCATGTTGAAAGCCTTTGAAAAGTCAAACAGGACAACAATCATGATCTCTTTATTATACATTTCTAATTTGAGATCCGTCTTTACTTTTAGGAACGCAGTGAGAGTACTATGTTTCACCTGAAAACCTGATTGCATCGGGTCAATGGCCCTAGATATTTCGAGGAATTTGGAAAGTCGCAAGATGGACAATTTTCTCAGATGGTTTACATAGTGCACATAAAATAGAAATTGGCCGGAAGTCTTTCGGGGAAGCAGGTTTAAAACTTTGGGAACTGGGAAAATAACTGCCTTTTTCCAGATATCTGGGAAGATACCGACCTGTTGGGAACTATTATAAATATGCAAAAGAAAAGGAAAGATAATGGGAAGGACAAGCTTAATTATTTTAATTGATATTCCATCAGATCCTATGGCGTTTGATTTGATTTCAAGTGTTTTTTCCAAAAGTATTTCCGATGTAATGTCAGCGAAAAAGAAGTCAGAATCATTAAATGTTGAATTAATAGGGGTATTGGAAAATGATAATGATAAGTCTGGAACTGGAAACGTAAAAAGTCTTTAAAAGGTCCTTAGATATTTAATCTCCGATGTAATCCAGGGGGTAGCTTTATTGAAGTTTTAAGGAATGTGTAGCGATGAAAATTTGTTGAATAAGGAGACTAGATGATTATTCAGGGCGTCAATTTTCTTATTTATATATGTATCAAGTAATATATTTTTCCTATCATACATCATTAGGTGTTCGTAGAATATATATTCATCAATATTACAAAGATTCCGCACCAGCGTTTGGGTTGATATTGAATTTGATTTATTGGACAATTTAAAGGTAATGTTAAACAAGTCGTGGGCAGAGAGAATAGGGATGGCAGGTTGTTCGTGGCAGAAAACCTTATCAATATTGTCTACAATCATTAAGTCAATACGAGTACTGGAACGAACAGTATGGTGAGTGGAATCGTGAGGTACAATTGAGAGCCTGTGGAGGCATTAGGGGGTTTATAAATTACTCCCATTAAAACACTATCAGAAGTTGATTAAACTTCAACAAAGAGAAATTTTATCATGAGATATGTAGCGACTGGACTCACTTCAACCACAGTCCCACTCAAACTGTTATGCAGAAAAATACAAACTCCACCACTCCTTCTCTTATCTGTGTCTCTTCGAATGAGCGAATAGTTGTCAATTGCAAAGAGGCTAGAAGATATATTTTGAGTTAATCAGGACTCAGAAACATCTATTATAAGGTAGGAACACGTACAGAAAAAATTATTTGAATTCTAGAAGATGTGCCAAGTGAGACTGGGCGTTAACATGGCAAATTCTGAAGGTATCCATTGATATAATAGGAGAAACATTACGATGTGAATAGGTTACATAAAAGAAGTCAATTTGTAGAGTTGGCGCAATGCTGAATTATTATAGTAGTAAATACACATTAAAGCATCAAATTGAGATCGTCAATGATTCAGAGGCACAGCACATAATATGGCTAGCATGGATTTAATTACCATATGAAAGAAAATATAACTTAATAAGTAGAAAGGCAATGCTGTATATTTACTATAACTGTTTAAGCAGGTGTAACAGAAGTGCCTCAGAAATAACGCAAGGAAATGTTAATACTTTTCTATTTAAATAAATAAGATTGATTGAGGATACAGCGTAAAAATTAGTGAAATACATGCAATTAGGTAGGAGGAGCTATTGAGAAAAATGAGTGCTAAAGTTATTTGGAGAAAAACTTTAAAAATATTAGACTTAGACCGTGGTTGCTATTGCAGTCCTTCTACAGATAATAGAGTTGCAAGATGTACTCTCGATGAAGCGTCCTCCTTACAGCAAAAATATCTTCACCAGAAATCCAAATAGATTTGCTTTTCTTGACTCTTCTGAGACCGAGAGCGATAGCATAGATTTCCCAGTTGAGTGGAGTTAAAGCCTCGCGCAGGTAAATAAAGCGTTTTTTATTTTCGGTCTATCCCAAATTCGAGGTAGAAAAATCCCTTTTGACTTTAAGTCTCTCGATCATTTCATCGCTTAGATCTTATCGACTGAATTTGGCTAAAATGATCGGTGGGGTAGTGCGATGAGTGAGTAATGGTGCTTTGATAATACGGTAAAGGTTGACAACGTCATCATTAACAAGAGGTACATCAAGAGCCCTGATAATCGACTCTACGTTGGCCATAAGATCCTCTTTTGACTTCATTGAGGGCCATGGATTTCAAGGGTAGTATGTAAAACCGCTTGATGGTTCACATTCTGCGCGTATTCAAGTGCAGACACTTTAGTCTTAAGGCCTTTCGCTTGCTTCTTAACGAGGTGAATTTCCTTAATTTGCACTACGGAGCCGGCTTCAAGAGAATCTATGTGGATGGTGTTATTGGAGAGGTAAGTCTTCATTTCCAAAAGGGTGGAATTTAACTTTTCATTAAATTTCTATTGTTGAGTTTCGAATTCACTAAATCTCGCTAAAATCTCACGAGACTTCGTAAGCGATTCACTTTGGGCGTCCAATAACACTTGACATAAGAGGTTTACGAGACCCGGAGGTAGAGTAGGTGGATTGACAAGGGTGGGAGTAACGTTATTGGCACCAAGGTTGGTATCCACTTCCGAAGAGGTAGCATTAGTAGTGAAATTAGTAGTTAAAGAATCATCCCTTGTAATAATCCCTTGTAAAAATAATCCATCAGGCCCTTTTTAAGTTTATCAAAAGACTTCTTTGCGATGACAACATTAGCACAGGTCGAATGGATGAGATTGCCACACCAAACAAAATATGTAACTATATTAGTTCAATAATACCTTGAACTAATACGCTTCGCATAAATTAGAACTCAGTAGGTGAAAGAGTCGAACTGGATCTCTTCATTTAATTTGTAATTTTATCGCTTCGAGTATAGAACCGACGCTATGGCAATACCGAATTACATCGATTAAGTAAGTATTGAAATGGAGCAGTTCTTCATGTAGATTTGCAACATTCATAAGTTGAAAATCAGCTGTTCTGAAGCATGGAAACAGATACCGATCCACTTTTGTATCGGGTACGTAACGAAATTTGAATCACAGTGCGTCGATATAGACATACTCGCTATGCTTCGCTCCGTTCGACTCTGTCGGTTCGAATGACGGCGAACAGCGAGGATCCAACGAATCTGTAACGTAGGAGCTTCGCGTGAACATTGCGTTGAGTTGAGGCGCCGGACAATATGTATTGGGGAAAATTAAAGAATAATTAGTTGAATATTATGTCTCGCGTGCTCTCAAATTTAAACGTTACAGATTCGTTAGATCCTCGCTGTTCCTCGTCATTCGAACCAACAGAGTCGAACGGAGCGAAGCATAGCGAGTATAACTATATCGACGCACTGTGATTCAAATTTCGTTACGTACCCGATACAAAAGTGGAACGGTATCTGTTTCCATGCTTCAGAACAGCTGACATTCAACTTATGAATGTTGCGAATCTACATGAAGAACTGCTCCATTTCAATACTAACTTAATCGATGTAATTCGGTATTGCTATAGCGTCGGTTCTATACTCAAACCGATAAAATTGCAAATTAAATGAAGAGATCCAGTTTGACTTTTATACCTACTGAGTTCTAATTTATGCGAAGCTTATTAGTTCAAGGTATTCTTGAACTCATATAGTTACATATTTTTTTCGGTGCACACTTGACATATACTAGAACCTCAGAACCAGCCCTAGAAATCATATATATATAATTAAAAATTTGTCATGAGGACAACCGCAGGATTTCGCCGGGAGCGGGTGCTAATCTGAAAAATTGCATCCGCTTCCAGCGAAATCGCGGTAAAATTTCAGCCATAACCACGTCTCACAACCGTGAGATAGGTGGTTACAGTCTGTAAATGAATCAATACGACGATCCTGCAAAAGCCTCGTAGACCGTAAGAACACGGAGCGACCCAAGGACATCCGCCTTCTGCATTCTTCCCGCAAGTGTTCTAGCATATTGTTGACACGCAGGGATGCTTTTTAGGCTATTAGCAAGTGAAAGCTTGGCACCTCCAAGAGCGCCGATGATAAGGACGATCAGTTTAACAGAATATTCCGGGTACAATCGTTGCAACTCCCTTATAAGGTCTCGATACCTCTCTTTCTTTTCATTCTCCTTGGCTATGATGTTTTTGTCAGCTGGTGCCAAAAAATTCGATAACGAACATGATTCGCTTCTCGAAGTCAAGAAGAACCATGTCAGGCCTCGAGTGAACAACAGAAACAATTGTCGAGAATATAAAGTTCCAGTATATACGGCACTTCCCATTCT
>NC_046664.1:141747233-141751526 GCF_010883055.1 Belonocnema kinseyi | reverse complement strand
ATTGTACCCGGAATATTCTGTTAAACTGATCGTCCTTATCATCGGCGCTCTTGGAGGTGCCAAGCTTTCACTTGCTAATGGCCTAAAAAGCATCCCTGCGTGCAACAATATGCTAGAACACTTGCGGGAAAAATGCAGAAGGCGGTTGTCCTTAGGCCGCTCCGTGTTCTTAGGGTGTACGAGGTTTTTGCTGAATCGTCGTATTGATTCCTTTACAGACTATAACCACCTATCTCACGGTTGTAAGACGTGATTGTGGCTGAAATTTTACCGCGATTTCGCTGGAAGTGTATGCACCTCTAAGTGTACACCACCTCTTATTGCTGCTTCAACAAGTAATAACATTTCTGTATCAGTTAATAGCTCGAGCTCAATTCCAGTAATCTTTAACGTAGCATCGAAAGAAAGTCCTAGTGATGTATAGTATTGCAATGGATTTAAATCAAAAGATTCAATGGAATGACATCTAAAACTTTCAATTTTTCCGCCAAGAAAAAACATAATTTTTGAAGTATGAATCCGAATAACCACCTAACGTTTTTAAGATAAATTTCTTCCAGACCTTACACGCACGATTATAATCTTCATCTCAAATACCCTCATCATTTAATTTATAATAAAATTCCTCTTTTTCTGGCAGACAATCTTCATCTAATTTTTGCCAATTATCAACATAACCATATGGAAATATACCTTTTCTTGTAATAATTCAAATTCATCATAATTTTTGGAGTATTTTCGTATAATCAATTTTTCATCATTGCTAAGATTTGAAGATAATTTCGAGAGACTACTTGGCATACATCGAAAACAGTATATGAATCTGAGTTTAACTTTTGTATTTTGCATATATTATTATTTCGCATAATTGGCTTGTTGCCAATTCTTTGATGAAAAAGTGAGAGTCGTGGCCTGATAAATTGTAAAATACTATGGGAATTACATGTGAGTCTTCGTAATTTACGTTACACCTGTCATGAGAAGGGCCACGATATTTACATGCGAAATGGTCGTGATCTCGATGTTTAACACTATCTTTGTGAAAATCTTATTGGCAAATATGACAAACTTATGGACAATATGGACAATATGGACAAAACACGTGATGCAATCCTTTCCACGATAAACTTGAGGTTCACATTGTAAATCATCAAAACTGCATTTCGTGTAATAAGCAACTTTTGTAGGTATATGTTTTTGATAAGCATTTCCAATCATATTGGTAACTGGCTCTAACAAACACTCTATGTCAGCATATACTGCAAATTGAACCCTCTCTTTATATTTATAATGTTTAAGCTTTAAAATGTTATCCTCATCTGTGGGGCGTATTTGTGTGAAATTATTATTCAGATTGTCACAATCAATTTTATGTTTTTAAAGAAATTCCTCAAATTTTAAGTGACACAAACACCAGTCACAAATGAAAGTGGGGCAATTCGCTTTTGTTATTTGTGATTTCACTAGTCTAGATAGATTTTTGATTAAAGCAAAATGATACACTTCTAAATCTGAATCAAAGTTAGTATTTTCAATCATAAGAAGGTGAATAGTAGGTTTTTTAGATTTTCCCTTACTTATTAAAACTGGAAAATTTTTCTCTTTCTTACTACATTTGTCAAATTCTAATCCGTATACATTTATACTTAAGCTGCGTATTTTCTCAAATTTTGGAATATCCTCCAGAGAACTGCTATTACTTACCAGAGAAAACAATACGAGTCTTTATTTTTAATATTTACCACAGCTTTTTTTCTCTGTATAGGATAAGGTAATTCAGTGAAAGTTGAAGGTTCAACTTGAAAGGGGCGTATTTATTTATGTTGACCGTTAAGCTGACAATTTCTATTAATCTCCACCCTGAATCCGATGCTTTTAAATCCTGAATTTTAACTTCAACTTGTTGACGAATTTTATCCTCAAACTATCCACCAATATTCGTAGACGTTAGAATAGGATTATTTTTAGTGCAAACATATTTTGCCTTTGTTTTTTCCTACCCTCCAACTAGTGCCTTGAAAATATCTGTGAATTCAACGCAAGCTTTGATATTACCTATACTCTTAATCCTTAAAGCGCCCCGGGGGGTCGTGGGCGACCCCCATTTTTACGCGCGGTTATATTGAAGCACCAAAACTTCAAAGCCCCAAAACCGCGCAGCAAAAATTTTTTCATTAATACAACATTATCTTTGCGGTTAAATGATAGTTGAAAAGTATCCAGTAGTTTGGTTGAATTGAAGCAACGGATACTCTCTTTGGAGGATGAAATTTTCGTTGGAGGTCGCCCACGTCCCCATATGACGCTTCGTGAAATAATTAGATAGAATGGCGCTTTAAGGGTTAATTGCATTCTTTAGTCGTGGAATAAACATGCGTTTACAATCATCTGAAAATGTATTTGATTCTTTATGAATTAAATTTGTTATAAGCCCCGTTTTTATTCGTGTTCGAAACGTACTTGCTATATCATTCCAACTCAGGCTCTCACTCAGTTTCTTCAAAGCTTCACTCATACCAGTTCCTGTCTTGAGGAACTTCTTGAATTTTCTGCTTGCAGTCTTTAGATCACCAATTAACGTTATAATCGCATGTTTTTGGCCCACGGATAGCAGAATGTTCTTCCTCAATATTTTTTTTAATATCCGAATGTTTTTCGTTCTAGCCCTCGTCCACAATCTAAATTGATCAGTTGCTGGGGGTTGCTTCTCGAGTATAATTTGATATCCCATCTTCATAATTTGTAGAACTGTTTTACATTTTTAGAAATCCATTTTTAACTTTAAATAGAATCAACGAACACTTATAGAAACACTGTGCAGATTTCAAGTTATTTGAGGTTATGTAAGTATTCTTATCAACTGATGACACGTACAGAAACACTGTGTATATTTTAAGTTATTTGAGGTTATGTAAGTCTTGTTATGAACTGATGATACTTGTAGAAACACTACACAGATTTAAAGTTATTTCTGATTATGTAAGGCTTGGTATCAACTGATGGAATCACCAGAAAATCGTACTTTGATATAGATCTTAGAGCGTTGTATACTTCAAACCTACTCGCGGTTGTTTACCAGTACAAACATAAAAAACCGAAAGTGCACCGCTTATATGGTGCCAATATTAGTGAAATATGGCATCACCAGTGATAAGGATTCCAGGAATCACGATCACGTCATCAGAATGGAATTTTGTTTAACCCAGAAATTGTTTAACATTATATGAAATATGACGCCCCTGTCGGCAAATATCAAAGGAGAACGTTTAATTAATTTAGTTCGCATAGATGAGGATTCGAGGAATTGACAATAACGTCATCAGAATGGAATTTTGTTTACCGAGAATTGTTATAATGTCACGTAGGCGGCATTGATCAAAGGGATGAATGCCTTATTTTCGCAATGATACATGTAACATGATAACATTTCGAAAGAAAACAATTCTCAGAATTCTATGTAACTTGATATCATTGTTTTTTCCATTCTTTCAAAATTGGCAAAACATGGCAACACTGTAGATAAGGATGACTGGAACTATGGTGACGCTATCAGAATTGAATTTTGTTTACCCTAGAAATTGTTTAACATTATATGAAATATGTTGCCCCTGTGGGTAAATATCAAAGGAGAACGTTTAATTAATTTGGCTCACATAGATAAGGATTCCAGGAATTGACGATGACCTCTTCAGAATGGAATTTTGTTTACCGAGAATTGTTATAATATCACGAGGGTGGTTGCAGATCTTGGAAATTTTCAATGACGCACCGTTGCGATAAAACATTTAATACATATTACTTTGGGGCGAAAAACTTCAATTCCGGGAATAACAGGTATTAAATAGCTTGATATTGCAACATCATATATCATATCATCTCCTATCTCATATTTTTGGGGCTGAAAAGCTCCATTGCCATGATTTGTAAGTATTGATTTCCAATATCGATAGTGTGAATCGGATACCTCAGAACTGTGATTCGAAAGTCAGCAAAAGGAGCGAAACCAATCTTACAACCTTCTGCGCTCTAGCCGCAAGTTTGCCATTCTTACGGAAAAAAGTGGTCCAGAAGCCTCACTACCTATCTACTAACACAGATTGTCTAAAATGACGTTCTCTGTTATTTGAATAATTAACTTAATATATAGTTTTGATTCTTATTTCCAGAGATTATGGAGTGACGTCTATACTGATCGATAGTAACGACTCTGTTAATAATACATATTTCCTGTAATATTACTCCTATCATAAATGCAATATCTAGTTTGAGATAGCGCATATTTCATAAAAAATA
>NC_046664.1:141745965-141747133 GCF_010883055.1 Belonocnema kinseyi | reverse complement strand
TCGATAGTAACGACTCTGTTAATAATACATATTTCCTGTAATATTACTCCTATCATAAATGCAATATCTAGTTTGAGATAGCGCATATTTCATAAAAAATATTTTTCTCTCGATCTCTTTAATAGTTTGATTAAGATAACACTCGACCAGCAATCGGAAGTTCTATAGTTCGATTCCGAGTGAAGCAATTGTTAGAAGATATTAATTAGGAAACCCTAATATTAAATTTCAAAAAATTTATTTTTTATCTTCAATAAAATGAAGTAAATTATTTTCCTTATTTAGGAGTTAACTTAATCGATAGCTTAGATTTATATTTTCACAGATTGTGGAGTGACATCTACACTGGTCGATAGTAACTTCGGTATCTGCAATCGGAAGTTGTGTGGTTCGTTCCCCAGTAGAGCGATTGTTAGAAGAACTTTTTTCAGAAAAACACATTATTAAAATTCAAAACATTTATTTTCTATCTTGTCTAAGATAACCTTCATTATTTTCGGATATTTAAAGAGTTAACTTAATAGAGAGTTATGATTTCTACTGCCACAGATTGTGCAGTGACATCTATACTGGTCGATAGTAACTTCTCTTTTCATAATAAAGATTTCCTGCAATATCACTGTTATCATTAATGCAATACCTAGCTTGAGAGAGCGTAGATTTTTGAGAAAAATTCTTCTTTCGATCTCACTAATAGCTTAATTGAGATAGCACTCGACCGTCAATCGGAAGTTCCGTGGTTCGATTCTCAGTGGAGCGACAGTTTTGTGTTCTTTTTTCACGAATTGTGGAGTGCCATCTATGCTGATCGATAATAACTATTCTGCTGATAATATTGATTTCTTGTAATATGACTTCTATCACAAATACAACATCTAGCTTGAGCTAGCGCATATTTCTGAAAAAAGATTTTTCTTTCGATCGCTCTAATAGCTTAATTCGGATAGCACTCGACCGGCAATCGAAAGTTCTGTGGTTCGATTCCCAGTAAAGCGATTGTTAGAAGATTTTTTCAGAATAACATAATATTAGAATGTAAAAAATGTATTTTTAATTTTGTCTAAAATGACGTTATTTATTTGTTTTTATTTAAAGAGTTAACTTGATCGACAATTTTGATTACTATTTCCACGGATTGTGGAGTGACATCTATACTAATCGATAGTAA
>NC_046664.1:141744265-141745865 GCF_010883055.1 Belonocnema kinseyi | reverse complement strand
GACGTTATTTATTTGTTTTTATTTAAAGAGTTAACTTGATCGACAATTTTGATTACTATTTCCACGGATTGTGGAGTGACATCTATACTAATCGATAGTAACTACTATGCTGATAATGCAGATTTCCTGCAATATTACTTCTAACCTAAATGCAATATCAAGCTTGAGATAGCGCATATTGCTGAGAAAAGAATTTTTTTCGAGATCTCTAATAGCTTAATTAGGATATCATTCGACCGGAAAGCCGAAGTTCTGCGGTTCAATTCCCATTAAAGAGATTGTTAGAAGATCTGTTTTCAGAAAAATATAATTTAAACATTTTTTCAATTTTATTTTCTATATTTGTCGTTCGAACAACTGTGGTTCGATTTCCAATGGAGCGATTGTTTAAATATATTTTTATAGGAAAACATAATATTCTAATTTTAAACATTTATTTTTCATCTTGTCTAAAATCACGTCAATTATTTCATGATATTTAAAAGTTAACTTGATTGATAGTTTTGATTTCTATTTCCACAGATTGTGATGTGACATCTATACTGAGCGATAGTAACTACTCTGCTGATGATACCGATGCCCCGTAACATTACTCAAGCTATAGAGAGCATATATTTTAGAAAAAAGATTTTTCTTTCGAAATGTCTAACAACTTAATTGGGAAATCAACCGACCGGCAATCGGAAGTTGTATGGTTTTATATTCAGTGGAGCGATTGTTAGAAGATTTTATTTTAGAAAAATATAATACTATTTTTTAGAAAAAAATTTAATTGATAATTCAATGAAATAAATAAAAACATATGTAGAAACTGCTACTTTGTAAATTTCACTCTCATAATTTTATAAAGTAAGGAAAAAACACAATTCTTGAAATAAAATCTATTTGGCAGCGGAATCTTCATTTGTCTTCATTTTTCCCTACACTTTGTACAACTCCAATTTGTATATATCTTTGGGCTCATTCTGGGATTAAATTCGACTTTCCTACAGTTCATAATCCATAGCTTCAAATTAGTCAATCTTTTTTATTCAAGTCTATTGTATTCTAGAATCGAGACTTTCTTTTTGAATCATCTCCCGAATGCGAACAAGTTGATAATCCTATTCAGATTTGACGAAATGGTAGAAAACTTTCACATGAAAGTGTTGTCGCTATCACAAATTTTGTTTAATTAAAAGTATTCAACATTCTTACCGAACCTTATGCAGTCGGTTGAAAAATTACCAATTGAGAAGGGATGGAATAGGAACTTTATCCATTGTTCTAAATAAGTGAAACTTTTAATTAGAAGAATCTGTCAAAGCACTTATGAAATTTTAAGCACTCTATAGTTTCTTTTATTTTTAACACTCGATTCTTTTGTTTAATCGACGATATTATTTCCATCCGTAAACCTGGACACTCATTTCTAAAAACAATATTTCATTTTTCTATGGGCTCACGGAATCCTAATTAGTATTTCGAACGAGTAGTGAGTTCGTTGATGCCTCCTCGCAAAAGCAGCTGCTCGTAGCGGTGCTGAGCGAAGAGTGCACTTCCTCTATCAGTCCTCGTATCCAATGAGTCTCTCCGTTCGTCATACCCGTTCCACTTATTA
>NC_046664.1:141727282-141744165 GCF_010883055.1 Belonocnema kinseyi | reverse complement strand
TGACTCAATTTCCCTAGGAGCATTTAGAGGAGCGATATTAAGGTGAATGCCGTAGGAGTGACAGAGATGGTAATAAAGCACTCTTAGTGCCGCATTGTGCCTCTGAATGTAGGTCGTTCCCGCGGGAGTTGGACAACTAGGTAGTATGTGAGCTAAATGCTCGGGGTGTGCATGGCACGCCCTGCAGCTATCATCGGGAATGTCTTGGCTCAAAATGTGGCGACGGTGTATATATAATAGTATTATTTTTCTGTTTGTTTGAAATGCAAGTACAACAAATCCTTTTTTTAAAATTGTGTTGAGGTTTTTACAGTCTAAACAAGGTTTGAAGTAGTTCGAAGTAGAGGATATTCATACAGTTTCCAGGTTTGAAAACTTATTGGAATAGATGGATCTTTTTCAATATATTTTAGTAACTGAAATTTTCGAGAATCTGGCAAGCTATCACCAGGCAATAACCATTCTATTTGATTAATTTCAATTTTATACTGCTTAATGGGAGCTGCTTTGAATATGGCATTTGCATCAATTTTTGATCTCGTCAAAATAAGTTAATGTTAAGAATTGACAATGATTTTGTGATAATCCTCAGTAAAACCAAATATCATGCTAAGAGGTATATGTAACGTGATTGTCCAGGATTTAAAGATACATAATTTTTTATGAGACTAGTGAGATCAGCATTTTTATTTCTGTCAATTTCTATTGCATTGATTTCATATTTTGGTTCTTCAAATTATTTACAGATGACATTAGAAACTAAAATTGTGTTTGTCACAGGTGCTCCATCATTTCTTACGATTCTTTCATGTACGTGTTGTGAACTTTTGCTTGGCAGGTGATAATAATCATGATTGTGAACTGCACTTCTAATCTCATCACTATTATTGAACCTTGCTGAAGCATATGAGTGTTGCGCATGTACTTCACAATGAGCGATAGATTTGTCAAAAATGATGGAAGTTTCAATATTAAAAATTTCCCGCTCTATGACAAATAATTAAACGTCGATATACAAAAATACAGATGCAAGCAAATCTTGAATTTTTTTATTCTCTTCTGTTTGCGAGTGGTGTGACCTCGAAACCCAGCCTTTCGGCAGCAGCACGTTTTGAGGTGTAATCCATTTGACAGCTTGTTGTCGAATGATGCTCTTGCTTCATGGTACTAAAGTATTATAGCTGAATCCAACCTTTTTATTAAAAACAATACCCATTACCGTAAAGACTTGATGTGCAGCCTGAGTGTTTTAATTTATCCGCGAAAATTAACCAAATGCCCGTCTTGATCAACTATACGGATCTGTATATGATCTATTATCTTGATGGCGATCGGCAAGTAAATGATGTGCGATAGGACTTCCACCATCTTATATCCTGGCGGTACAACGGGAAAAAATTCATGAATAGTGTGCACTTTTTGACCATTGACGGACGCTCCTGTAGTCATGTTACATTCAACTCTGAGAGCATTTATTTTAATTATGGATAATGGTTGGTCAGATTCATGATGTTCATTATGAACCTACATAAACCTGACATTTACATTTTTTCACTCAGGCATAGTCAAGATGCAGTTTGCAGCACAGCCTATTAAGCTACCTATCGATAATTTCGATTCGCTTCTTTAACACGAGAAAAAAGAAAAACAGCATGGGCATTTGTTATCAAACAGTGTACGAGCAATATTTTGTGGACTTTCCCACTGTGGAAAGGCAAATGCTTTGTTGGCTCTATAAATACACCCAAATGGATTGAAATCTGAAAATATTTATGTTCACTTTAAATCTTTAAATCAACCAAATCATCTTATACGTGATAATGTTAATTTTCTTGTATTGTTTTAACAAGATAAGATGAATCTGAAGCATATATATGATGATCATGTGAATAGCGACATGCCTTATTCACAATTTGAGAAGGTGTGTTTAACTTGTTGGTATGCTGATAAGATTAAATTTTTTTGTAATTGATAAGGAAAAAAATCTGAATCAAGGTAGATATAGAAAAGGTTTTGATTGTTTTATTATTCTGGAAAAGCAATAAATATGTATGGAATGACTACATAGAGACAGTTGTACTTTAAACACTACGGCATTAACATGCCTACACGTGAGGCGGTCTTTAATAAGCAAAAACATATTTTGCATGAAATTGCTAAAGCTAGTGAAGCGATTCGACGAAAGCATAGATTACTAAAGTTGGGTAAAGAAACAGTTGATCATACAATAAATGATACCTTTAAGCCCATCATTACACCATTTGAGAAAATAGTTGATGGTTTTGAAACTGTTAAAAGAATTGATCCAATCGGAAATGAAGTAAAGAATAAAACGAAAAATGAAATAAAGAGTGAATCTGATGAAGAATTTCAGCAAGAGTTTCAAAATGAAGGTGAAGAGCAAAATGATCAAGATGATGATGAAACTTCATTCTTGTCAGCTTACGACTCTAAGGCTTTAGAGGATTCAGAAACATCAGTTTCCTTTTCATCAAATAATAGTAAGCTATCCAAAGACTGTGGGTTTGCTTGAACTTTTGTTTAAAAAGATACCAACTAGTACTCTTTTAAATAATGAAGACCTTGAAAATTATAAAAATATTGCAATTTCAACAAATTTGCATCGAAAACTATGTAGATTTGATGGGGCACTTCAATGAGTAAAGGTTTAATACCAAAATATATGATAGGTACATCTATTGGGATGATTCAAATCAATCAGTTGATATATTGCGTTTACTGTTAGCATCTCAAACAGCTGGAAATCCTAGCTACATAAATAAAATTATGTCAATTATTGAGTAATTACGAGAGGCTGGATTTATTTAATAATCAATGCTTTGTCAATATTTGGGTAATTTGCAAAATGACCGAAGTTCACCACTTATGTGCATTATGATATCGGAAAGAAAAAGCCGTGCAATGTAGCTGATGCAAAAGATTTAGATGATGCAATAAATTCAAATATGATGCAAAACGTGTTCCAGCAAGAAATTCAGACTCTGCATGATGTCATAGCTTCCTAGCGAACTGAAGTGGTTAACAATAACATGATGATTGAAACCATAGAAACTTCCAGGTATAAAAGTTTACATATTTTGAAAGTTAATGTGGATTCAACTCACGAACTGGCGCATCGCAATTCAGAGCTCATTTCTCAGTTGGATGCCGACCTGAACAAAATAAAAAATGAATAACGAAAAGCTGCAACTAGTGAAGGAGCTACAAAGGCCTGCTAGAAGAAACTACCAACGTGGACACTTTGATATCCGTAGCATCGATGAAACTTGGCAAGCGGATTTGGTTGAAATGCAACCTTATACAAAACAAAAAAAAACAAAGGATACAAGTACATATTAACTGCAAATGTTATATTTTCACAATTTGCTTAGACTATTTCAGTTAAATCCAAGAAGTGTGAAGATGTGGCTGCAGCTATGGAATCTATACTTGACAAAGGACGTGTTCCAAAAAATTTACGTGTTGATAGAGGTAAATAATTTTACAACTCGAATTTTGAAAATCTTATGAAGCGATATTAAGTAAATTTGTACTCGACATTTAGTAATTTAAAAGAATCAATTTGCGAGCGATTTAATCGTACTTTAGAGAATAAAATGTGGATGCACTTTAGCTTACATGGCAATTATAAGTGGATAGATATTTTGAAAGATTTAATTCTATCTCACAACGATACTAAATACCAGACTATTAGAATGAAACCAAAAGATGTGATTAAACAAAATAAGGAAAAATTATTGTTGTACGTGTACGAAAATTATAATTTGAAACGAACAGTTGAGAAAGCGAAATATAAAGTTGGTGACAAAGTGCGTGTAAGTAAATTTAAGCACGTTTTTGAGAAAGGCTACACACCGAATTGGACAAATAAAATATTTACAATAAGTCATGTTAAGAATACTGAATCAGTGACGTATATGCTTAAAAATTATCAAGGTAAAGCTATTGAAGACAGTTTTTATGAACAAGAATTGGGTAGAGTTATAAATCCAGACATTTATCTTGTGGAAAAAGTAATGGAAATACGTGGAAATAAGCTGTTGTGAAATGGTTATGTTTCGACGACTCTCACAGTAGTTGGATAGATAAGTCTAGTTTATAAGTATCTTTGTGATAATATTAAGTTTTTTCTGAGCAAAGTTGATTATTTTCAAACATATCTTTTTTACTTACACATCTACCTACCCTTAGTCTAGTCCTATTATAAAAAGAAGGTGAATGAGTCAAACTCGAAATATATGGAAAGTCGTAACGCCTTTTCCTGATTACTGATTGGCGTCTCATTCTGGTTTGAATGTAGACACATTAAGCGGGAACTTTGAAAATTGACATTATACAAAATTATCAATTATCCAAGTAACTATTGGATAAAAACATAATAATTTGATCGTTGTACATCTTTTTGATGTTTCTATGGTCGTTGAACATTTTTCTAATGTTTTTATTATATTATAATAGGTAAATTGTTTATGTCATTGAAGCCCACATGTATGTTCAGGGTTGGTAAGTGAGGTACTATTTCAGAGACATATAGTTACTGCAGTGTGGTTCCGATCCTGTCTCGAAGTCGAAAATCGAACGGACCTCTTTTTCTACATCTAAACGTTGGAAAAAGAGGTCCGTTCGAATTCAGACTTTGTGCATGGTATCGAGCTAACTACACGGCCGTCATAATTGGAATAGGGCATAGAAAGAGAAGAATAATCTAGACCGTTTACCTGCCTATTTATTTTTACAAAATTGGCACGACTGACAATCAATTTGAAGTAACTTACAATGTTAGATTATTAAGAAGTTCATTAACTCGCATATTAATTTAGGAGTAGTTTCTAGCATGAAGTCAGTCAAATATTTATACAAATATATCTACAAAGACATGATGCTGCTTCCGTCGTAGTTACTGATGCCAATATAAGCGAGAATGTTATTCATCATAATGAAATAAAAAATTTCATAGATATTCGATACGTGAGTCCTGTTGAAGCATGTGATCGTATACACTGATAGAAATAGTATCACTGATTTCACCATACGATCGTAGGTTAGAAAATTATGAGTACATTTATAATATAGCACGTGTACTGCAATCATAAAGAGTACGAAATGCACTTACTGAAATATTGTAAATACAACTTATTCATATTTGTGGTACAAAAATTCAATATAAGTATTGCAATCATGAAATGTGTGATCCTATTAAAAATTTGGCTAAGCGAACTAGCTCTAAAATGTTGTCGTTTAGCAATACACGAGGGGGAAACAACTCCTAAAATCGCGGTCCAGCGGAGGTAGATTACGTAGGATTACGGCGGATTAATCTAGACTACCTTGGATTACTCAGATTACACCCGATTACTTCGGATTACTCCGATTTTCTTGCATTACTCTGGATTACTCGGATTGCGCCAGACTATCACTGATTAATTTGAATTATATATAGTTATGCTGGATTATTCCACCTAAACTAGATTTCATGCTGTCAGCGAATAGAGGTTGTGTGTCTGAATCATCGACATATAGCACTAGATCGCTGGCTACTGCCGTCGGAAGTGGACCAGGGAATACAAAAGAGAGAAAAAATCGAGAAAGGATACCTGTTCTTTTTTAAGAATGGCCATTATTGATTTGTCAGTTAATCTTTTTCTAATAAAAGCAGATGGAAGATGAGTAGAACCAATCGCCATCCTTAGAAATGGACAGATTCCCTTTTTCGACTTGTTTTCTCTTTCTATTCCCTGGTCCACTACCGACAGTCGTAGCCAGCTGTCTAGTACAATATGTCGATGGTCTGAAATCTTCACATATCGCAGCAAAAAGTCGATCGAACATTCGATCAGTCGGACCTAACCTAACGTCAACCGCGAGAAGCCGGTTTATAGAACACGTGTAGGTACGGCCGAGAGCCGTATATACGAATACACACATTCACAGTAACAGTTCGTAGGGAAACGATAGTGGCAACGTCGCATTCATATTTTCGGAGAAAATTGTGTTGACGGCGTTCACAGTTATAGAGATTCATTCTCTATTGGGTACGGCCACGGAAACGTGGCAATAAAAGTGGCAATTTCTTAGGGATGAATTCCACTTGTTTACATGCGATTGAAAATAAATTAATTTATGCTGAAAGTAAGAGTTTAATCATAAGATAAAGGCAGTGACTGTAGGAAAGCTGCTAAAATCTCGCGTTAGGGAAAAAAACTTTTGCTCGATTTTATTAAACGGTTTGGTCGGAGTTGCGTTTTAAATTTCTCTTGGCAATGACAGATCTATCGGATTACAAATATCACATAAAGTATTTCAATACTCTTCGTTTTTGAAAAAGAAATACTCAGATATCTGGAAAAATTATTGCATGCTCTGCGCAAATTAAGCAACTAAACCAGGCCCCACTTATAATTTTTTTGGTCCACATGAAAAAAATAAACTTAAAAGAAATATAAAATAATTTGGGAAATGGTAAATAAATGTAAAACGATAGTGTGTGGCCATGCACAGAGTTGAGAGAAGAAAAAAAATTCTATAAACTCAGAACATAATATTATAACATCGAGTGTGATCGACCGATGCTCTGCTGATGCAATCTTATCATGGTCAGCTATTTGCTACGAGGACCGACGGTCGATAAAGAAAACAAGTTTGTCAACTTGTGATCTTTCAGTGCAGGATGAAGTCAACTCGAGGCCCTGAGGCGCAACTTTGCTTAAGGCCCCTGGAAATAAATCGGGTAAAGAGAAGGATTATAATATTTCACGAAAATGAAAAACTACCATTTTCGCTTCGATTTAAAAAAAATTAAATCTAACCTCAAAATTTTTCAATTATAATATAACGGACAAAAAAAAATTGTGCGATTCTTGTACAGAAGTCACACTATTTTTGTAATTTTAAACACTTTGAGAACCAATATGCATGTAAGCAATATTGCAGATAAGAATATTCTTATCACGTGACATGGCGTTAATTTAGTCTCAGTTTACTTATTATCTAATACTTTTTCAATCAAAATTATGAAAATATTATGATTAACTAAAATAGGCTTGTCACGTGATATACAGCCCGTTACAGTGCAGCACTTTACAACAGGCAGGGGTGAATGCAACAGAGGTTTTGGGGGTTTACCCCCCCCCCCCCCCCCCCCCCCCCCCCCCCCCTACCCTAATGTGCACAAACTTGTTTAATTTTAATTTTAACATCATTTAAAATTTAAACGGATCACTTGCACCGCGTGTACACATTTTTGGTACCTTTTAGTAAAAACTGCTGCTGTGTCAATAGGCTGACAGTACTGCTATAATCTTATTTTTATTATTATGCATTACTGTGTCAACTCATACGCATGCAAAAATGTATGGTTGATGAGAATATTCTTAAACACAGGAGATCGACAGACATTATCCGTTTGACTCAATCTCAAGATCTCATTACCTACAGCTATTGTCTGACGTTCTCAATCCTGTGGACTCAAAAGTATGGGTGATAACCCATGGTTTCTCACCAATAATTGGCCGGTTACAAAAGCGACGTAGCCCTTTTCTTCTAGAGGGGGAATTAGTAGTACATTTTTCACGAAATACTGAAATTTTCTACCTAAAAAGACGAATTTTAAACAAAACAGTTGAATTTTGAACCAAAAAGGACGACTTTTTAACAATATTGTTCAATTTTTAACCAATTAGTTGCAGTTTTATGTAAAAATGATGCAATTGCTACTAAGACAGATCAATTTTCAAACCAGAAAAACAAATTTTCGAAAAACCCAGTGGGCACAAAACCATAAAAATCCCAAGAACGTGCTTGGGACGTTTCTAGCATGTCCTATGTCAGCCCAATCAACGTCTCTAAGACAACCAATGTCCTAAAGAAAATTTTAAATTTTTGACCAAAAAGGATAACTTTTTAACAAAGCTATTGAATTTTCAGACAAATCACAAAATGTATAGCTAACTATATATTCCTAAGGAAGCAACTACGGGAAAAAAAGGTAAATATAAATGCAAGGAAAATAAATTACTAGAAAGAATATTATATCATTTTTCCGTATTCAATTTCTCATTTTACTTGACAACATTTTTCGCTGACTAGTATATCATTAAATAAAGATTTATTCTGGCTTACTAAAGTATTTCAGCTTATAAACTTTTATATATATAAAACCAACCACACACCTAGAAGATTAGTAATGTTAATGCGAAAAAAATTTGTTTCTAAATAAATTTTGAACACTTTTCACTTCATTTTTCAAATCCAAAAGATAATTTGAAATCTAGAAGCAATACATTTTTAATTAAAATTATGAATCTTCAAACAAACTGAATTGTTAACCAAATTGTCAGTTAAATTTTCAACTCAAAAGATTAATTTTCTACCAAAAAAGACTCGTTTTTAACAAAATACATGAATTTTCATCTAAAAATATCAATTCTCAACAAAAATTATAATGATTAAAATGTTAGAAAAATAAATGTTTAAACACGAAAAAGACGAATTTTTAATAAAATAGTTTGTTTTTCCACAAAAAAAGTATTCTTCAACCAAAAATAGAAGAATTAAATTTTTAGTCAAAAAATAATTAAATTTACATACCAAAACTAGAATAGTTCAACTTGCACGTAGAAAAGAAAGTTCTATACAACAAAAAAAGTGTTTTCAACCAAATTAATTAGTTTTGAACTAAAAATATACCTTTCCCAGCAAATATGGAAGTTCCCCCTCCAACTGTACCGATGGATTATAGCTGGTTTGGAATAAGATTGATTGTTTTTGTACAGGCCTCAGCTACCAAAAGTATTCACACTATGTCAAAGTTTTTTTTAAGAATGAAACTAATATAGTACTATTTGAAAAATGTCGCACTAAATACACTATTTTTTCACAATTAACCAGTCACCTGTCCAACTTCGATTTCCAAAGTTTTAAACATTATTAATTGAATAGTTATATTTTTAAATTCTGACATCATTCCATTTACAATGCTTTATGCGAAAATATTCTACTTTAAAAATTGTCCATTCTATATTTTTATTTTTATTTAAAGAATTTTAGAATGCAGTCTTAAACACTCAAATAATTGAAAATTAAAAGCGTTTTGAATTGCAAATTTCTGTGAAAACCCGTTGTTAGTTTATTAAATGCAAATGGAAATATTTTTAAAACAAAACAATAATTGATTTGTCAAAACGATTCTAAATCCGTTCAAAATTAAGAATTTCTAGATTTTATCGTTTTAAATTAAACCTATTAATTTTGAAAATCTTAGTTATTAAAAAAAAAGGAAACATCCCATTGAAATTTTACAAACTACATAATTTTAACTCAAACAGAACTTCATAATAATTTATTTGTAATTAAAGCCTTTTATTAAATTAAAAATATTGTTTCAGTCTAGAATATTCAATTTTCAATCCATTAAATTTAAAATTTTTTAATTTAAAACAAAAAATAATTACCTAATATTTAGCAATATTTGACTATTTATTTATGACGAATGAATTAAAACCAATTATTGAAAATCAAACAATTTGAAACGGAACTGTTTGAGAAACAAAGCCTTGAATCGTTGAAATTTCGAAGAGTATTTAAATTTTACACGTTTCAATTTTGTTTGTTATTTTTTTTAATGTTTAATTTTTAATTGAAATTGTTGATTTTTAGTGCTCAAATAGCAATTGAACACTTAGTATTAGTAAAAAAAATTGAGTAATTTCAACAGGTATTTAGAAGTTTTGAAGAGCATCAAAGTTAATTAAAAAGTTGAAATCATTTCTCATAATTCAAACGAAGTTTGTACCGAGAAGATTCTGCTATCCGTACGAATTTCGGTGCAAATAGACACATCATAATTTTAAACAAATTGTAGATTTTTGCAGATTTATAACAAAATTAGAAACTTCTTAAGAATCGTGAAAGGCGTCAAAAGAATGAATACATTTTCGTATGATTCCTAGAAAAATTGAAAACAATTTTTCATGACGGAATGTTATTTTAAAAAATCGTTCAAAAAGATTTTAAAAGATTTCCAAAATTTTTAAAAATAAATCTGGAAGATTTTAAGAAAATTTTTTTCCAATTTCCGGGATTTTCTTTAAATTGTATAAAAGAAACTCTATTCATTTCAAAATATATTTAGAAGTTATTAACAATTTAAAAAAATAATTATAATTTTGAATAAATTTAAAATAACTGATAGATTTGTCAATATTTCAAAATAACATTTCAAATCTTTACAAGGATAAATTTTAAAGTTTATTGATTCTGTATTCTAGAATATTTAAAATTATAACGTGTATTTATAGTTTAAGAATTAAATCTGAATCTTTTAAATGATTCATTTTAAAAGTTGTAAAATTCTTGCAGTTTATCTGCATGTTGAATTGAAATGTGTTAGTACCTTTCATTTTTTATGTATAAATTTTTGAGCAATGCAATGCAACATTTTTGAATCAAAAAAATTTAATCTTTATTTTCAAAAGGTTAAAATTCAAGAGTTCCATTTAAAGTGCTTTAATTTGTAGGTTATTTTTTAGTACTGAAAATGAAAAAATTTAACCTTAGGAGTTGAATTTTTTCATTTTATTGAGCGTGAAAAATGTTGACGAACCGAAAAAAAAACCCGGCAAGTGACCGGGAATTTTTTTCCAGTTGAAGATTCGGAATTTTAGTTGGAAATGCAGCTGCGTGGTTGGAAATTAATTTATAAAGTGAAATTTTAGCTGTCGTATTTTTAGTTGAAAAATTGATCTTTGGTAGATCAATATTCGACAATTTGACTGATAATTTGTCTTTATTTATTGAAAACTCAACTATTTCATTAGAAATTCACGCATTTTGTTAAAAAATCGATATTTTTGTAGAAACTCATCTTTTTCTTTGAAAGTTAATCTCCTTGTTCAAAAATTTCTCTTTTCGTTCACAAATTCAAGTATTCTGTCTAAATATTTATCATTTGAGTGTAAAAAAACCTCTTTCAGGTTCCTAAGATTTATCATTTTATTTAAAAAAATTTTTTCTGTTGAAAAATCGCTACTTATTTGAAAACTTTTGTTTGTTTTTTTTAATAGAAAGTAATTTTTTGCCGAAACTTGAACTATTTTGTTGATTTTTTTTTCTTTTTTTATTAAAATTTTTTCAACTGAGAAGGTAACTATTATTCTAGTTAAATATTCCATCATTTTAATTAAAAATTCATCTCTTTGCTTGAACATTTATTTTTTGGCTACAAATCTAATTATTCAATTTTTGGTTGCCAATTTATCGTTTTTAGTAAAGATCAAATAGGTTGTTGGAATTTCAACTATTTAAGTTATAATAGATAGTTTTAGTTGAAAACTCATTCTGATAATTTAAAATCCAGCTTTCCAGTTGAAAATTCATAATTTTAGTTGAAAATATATTAATTTTGAAATTTTTTTCGGTATTGTTTTGTTACTTATTGAAATTATGAATTGTAAATATAGCCTCTTAAGAATGCTTAGTGACTCACTTAAAGAGATAGAATAATTATATCTCTTCCTATCCCTCGACTTGTGTCTTTTTCAATCTTTCTGCTTCCAGAAGGGCCCTTCGAAAAACAGTCTCGATCTGCCCTAGCCTGTAACTCTTTACTTCTCAACACTGATAATTCACTTTAATTTGACAGCAAGTAGGTCTGGTAGTATCGAAGCGATTCATTTTATCGGGAATGCAACCGCCCTGAAATGGTTGAAATTCAATTGCACAGCTGGCCCTTATGTGGCATAATGTCATTTTCCATGTTCACGAGAAACACCTTGCTGAGACTACGCAACTGTAAATGTAATATAAAGGGGATATGCCTGGCGAATACAACGAAGTCATCGGTCTAATTATTCACCTGAAGATACGTACCTTAATCGATATTCAGGAGCGAAGGAATGCGATTAAAAACATTTAATATTCCCACAAAAATTCGAATTTTCAATGTACTTGTACGAGTAAAATTTTCAGTTAAAATACATAAGTTTCAACAAAATAATTTTAATTCTCAACCAAAAAAGATTAATTTGAAACCAGATAGTTGCGATTTTTAATGCTCGGTCCGAGCTTAAATGTTGAGCATATTCTGGAGAGCATTTGCTCAAGAAAAATTCTCAGCATTTTTGAATTCTGCATTAGGATTAGAAAAATTAAATTATTTCAATCTTAGGTGCAAAATTTATAATTCAGAAATCCACTTTCAGTCGCACTTTTATTCCGGGAGTGTGGCCACCCTGATTATGCATATCATTTTTCGAGTTTTCGTGGACTTACCTGCATGTAGAATGTCGACAAAGGCAAATCCTCCATTAGAAAAGCAGAACCAAGTGGGTTCCAAGGATTTTCGTTGCATTCTGTCGCTACCGAATATCGATTAGGGTACATATATTTGGGTGAATAATGAGACGGACGACTTTTTGTTGTATTCGCCATGAGTATCTTCTTTATATTATATTTATAGTTGCGTAATCTCAGCTAGGTGTTTCTCGTGAACATGGAAAATGACATTATGCCATGTAAGGCCAGCCGTGCTATTGAATATAAAACATTTCAGGGCGGTAGCATTCCCGGTAAAATGAATCGCTCCGATCCAACCAGATCTACTTGCTGTAAAATTACAGAGAATTATCAGTATTGAGATGTGAAGTAAAGAGTTACAGGCAAGAGCCGATCGAGACAGTTTCTCGAAGGGCCCTGCTGAAAGCAGATGGATTGAAAGAGATAGAAGTTGAGGGATAGGAAGAGATAGAACTATTTTTTCTCTTTAATTGAGTCACTTAGCATTCTTAAAAGGCTGTATTTTCTATCCATAATTCCAGTAAGTAACAAAACAACACAGAAGAAAATTGCAAAATGAATTAATTTTCAACTGGAATAGCTGGATTTTAAATTATAAGAATAAGTTTTCAAAATAAAACAATTAATCTATAACTTAAATAATTGAATTTTCAACAACAAATTTGATCTTTGATAAAAACGAGAAATTGTCAACCAAAAATTGAATAATTAGATTCGCACCTAAAAAATAAATGTTGAAGCCAAGAGATGAATTTTTATTTAAAATGACAAAATATTCAACTGGAATAATAGTTACCTTCTCCGTTAAAAAAATATTTAATCAAAAAAGAAAATTTTTTTTTAAAAAATAGTTCAATTTTCGGCAAAAAATGTCTTTCCATTAAAAGAAAAAACAATTTTTCAATTAAATAGCGATTTTTCGACAAAACAAATCAATTTTTAATTAAAATGATAAATATTTAACAAATAAAAATAATTTCTAACAAAAGTGCTTGATTTTCAACGATGTAATTTCATTTCCAACCTGAAACATGTTTTTTTTTACTGAAATGATAAATATTTGGACAGAATACTTGAATTTGTGAACAAAATGAATAATTTTTTAACAAAGAGATTAACTTTCTAAGAAAAATATGATTTTCTACAAAAATACTACTATTTCTAATGAAATAGTCAGATTTTTAAAAAAATAAAGACAAATTATCAATAAAATGAAAAAATTCAACTCTTTATCTAAACTCTTTTCATTTTCAGTACTAACAAATAATCTAAAAACTAAAGGACTCAAAATGGAACTCTTGAATTTAAAAAATTTTAAATTAAAGATTAAAATTTTTTTCATTCAAAAATTTTGTGTTTTATTGCTCAATAATGTATACGTAAAAAATTATAGGTACTAACACTTTTTAATTGAACATTCAGATAAACTGCAAGAATTTTTAAAATTTTAAAATGAATCAGTTAAAAAATTCAGATTTAATTCTAAAACTATAAATCCACGTTATAATTTTGAATATTCTAGAATAAAGAATCAATGAACTTTAAAATTTTCAAAATTGTATTATTTGGAACAATTTTTAGCTAGAAACCTTAGAAATTGAAAAATTAAATTCTTTTAAACTAAAAATATCCTTGAAAAGCTTTAAAATTTTGTTTCAGAATATTGACAAATCTATTAGTTTTTATAAAATTTATTCAACGTTATACTTATTTTTGAAATTTGTTTAAAACGTATAAATATCTATTGAAATTAGCAGAATTTTTTCTTTAATTTAAAGAAAATCCCGTAAATTGAAAAAAAAATCCTAAAATCTTCCATATTTATTTTATAAAATGTTGGAAATATTTTTAAATCTTTTTAAATCATTTTTTAAAATAGCATTCCGAAATGAAAAATTATTTTAAATTTTTCTAGGAATCTTATGAAAATGTTTTTATTCTTTTGAATTTGCACCGAAATTGGTACGAATAGCAGAATCTTGTCGGTACAAACTTCGTTTGCATTATGTAAAATGATTTCAAGTTTTTAATTAACTTTCAATCTCTTCAAAACTTCTAAATACCTCTTGAAATTACTCAAATTTTTTCTACTCATAATAAGTGTTTAATTGCTTGATTTTGATCCATTCGTCATAAATAAATATTCAAATATTGCTCAAAATTTAATGATTATTTTTCGTTCTTAATCAAAACATTTCAAATTGAACGGATTGAAGATTGAATATTCTAGACTGAAACAATATTTTAAATTTAGTAAAAGCATTGAATTACAAATAAATTATTATGAAGTTATGTTTAAGTTAAAATTAGTTTATAAAATTTCAATGGGATGTTTCTATTTTTTTAATGACAAAGACTTTCGAAATGAATAGGTTTAATCTTTAACGGGAAAATCTGTAAATTATTAATTTTAAACGAATTTAGAATCATTTTGACAAATCACAGTCGATTAATTTTTTTCTAGAAAATTTATTTATTTGATTACCATTTTGTATTTCCTTAAAAATTGATCCTTTTTGGTTAAAAATTAATCTTCTTGGTTGAAAACTGGGTTTTTTTACATGAAAATTATCTTTTTTTTAAATAAAAAAAATCAGTTAATTATGAGAAAGTAGTGTATTTTGTGTGATCTTTTTCCAAAAAGTACATATTAAAATAGTGTAACTCCTTTAAAAAAAAGTGTGTAATCTTTATATAGTTTAGGGAATCTGAGGCCTGTACAATAATATAACAATCAATCTTACTCTAGCCCAGCTGTAATCCAGTGGTCCGGTTGGAGGAGGGACTTCCGGTTTAGAAACGATAGTGCATTTCAGGTCCATAACTGCCGGCTTCTTTGACAGCGGTGTTTTTAGCAAAGGGCAAGTCTCCACATTGCTCTTCGCGAACGATCTAGCGTGTTTAAATTAAACATCAGACATGACCATACTAGCACAGGTTACATCGATTGCGACTCCTTCCTGAGCTCCATTCGAGGCTTTCGAAATAATGTTGTTCTGCTCGTTTGACGTTCCTCCTGATCGAAAAACGTAAGCAATGCTGCAAATTATAGGCAAAAATTTAAAAAAAAAAAACGTTATCGCGCAGTTGATAGAGTTCTACTATCTTTCTGCGCAGCGATAAATACCATATAACTCTACTGCGCATCTGCAACTACCATTTAAACCTACTACGGATCTGCAAGTATCATTTTAATCAGTGGTGTCAGGACGCGAATATCTCTAGAATGCGCAGTGCGCTGGGAAAATTTGGAGTGTTCCTCAGCGTATAATGCATAATTGTTATGAAATAACATCTGAAATAAAAAATTTATTAAAGCTTGTGCCTGCAGCCATAATATAATATGTGGTGTGTTGTCTGCTAAAACCAAAAACAATCTACTCGCCGTATCGCATTTACAATAGTCAAATTATCGTTAAATACTTATAAATAATCAAAAGTACTCTTGAATATCGGTTATATAAAATAATTTTCTTTTATCAAGCATCATCATTTTATTTTCCTCTTTGTAATTCTGCTGAAAAATAATAAGTTGCAAATTTGCGCATTTAAAAGTTCCCGTAAACTTCTCATTGGATACTGAAATGGGTGCCACCCCCAGCGTACTGCGCATGCCAGAGATATCCGTGTTCTGACACCACTGATTTAAATCTACTGTGCATCTATAAGTTCCGTTATTCCCCTAAATAAATTCCAGTTTCAAATCATATTTAGTTAAAATTCAAAAATTCTCTGCATCAACTAAAAATTAAAATTCATTGGAAATAGGTCCTCTTCCCATCAAGAATTTTGTTTTATTTTGAAAACTTCCAGTACTAGCTCGGAATTTGCTAAAATTTGCCAATTTAAGGTTCCAAGTCAGAATTACAATTATTCTAAATACATGACAGTTCCAAATATAAATTTGTAAACAATTACAAATTTATTATTAATTAAAGAAATTTTCTTAAAATCGTCCACATTCATTCTTTACAATTTTGTAAATCTTGAAAAATATTTAAAAATATTTTCGTAAAATAAGTTTATTAAGGGCATGTGATACTTGGAAAATTGTCGATTTTACCAGTTTTAGGTTCCGACTTTTTTTTCTTTAATAATCAATGTTTGTCTTAAAAATTTGGGACATGATAACGACCATGCTAACGGACGTCCCTACACCCTTTTTTTTTGGTTCAATTCAAAAAAGTTTTAATTTAGCAAAATCTGATTAATTTGCACAGCGCTTAGTAATTAGTATCGATTTTACCAGTTTTAGGTTCCGACGGCTTTTTTTCTAGAATAATCAATATTTTGTCTTTAAAAATTGGGAAATGATAGCGAACATGCTAACGGACGTCTCCGCACAATTTATTTTTGTTTTTTTTTTTCAACAAATTTTTTGATATTGCTTACAACGTGTGTACATTTGGAGGTTATGTACGAGGGTGGATTGATAAGTTTCCGGCCTGACCAAGAGATGGCGCCACTAAGCCTACCTTAAGGTGGCGTTCTATAGTACCATCCTTAGATAGCTTGTAGCTATAGTTTCAGCCCGATCGCCATGTTAGTTTAGGTTTCAGAGCACACTGAAC
>NC_046664.1:141716162-141727182 GCF_010883055.1 Belonocnema kinseyi | reverse complement strand
CCTTGGAGGAGATTATGTTGAGAAATAAAAAAAAAAAATTCTTAAAAACGTTGTTTTTCTTGGTCAGGCCGGAAACTTATCAATCCACCCTCGTATGTTACAATTCTCCTATGCGTTACTTCCAAACTACACAATATTTTTGGCCGAAAACTTTGGTCTTGCAAATAAACATAGTAACTAATCTCCCGGAACTAACCCTTTTTTCAGGCAATCCAAAAATTTTATTTCATAAATAATTTCCAGATTATCGGAAAGGCAGAGATGAAAAACGACGTTACCTCAAAATAATACATATGCATAAAATTTGTATTTAGCACAATAAATTTTTTTGTTATTATCCCTCAAAAAGAGTCCGGGGACGTCCGTTATGCTATTTTATAGAATCTCCGAATTCACTTTTTAAAAATTTCCATTTTTGTGGAAAAAAAGCCGGGGAAACTAAGTATCACATGCCCTTAAAGTAAAAAATCATTTTCAATTTTCTGGGAAATGCTTTTTATTCTTCTGAAGCCTGACGAAATTCTTAAAAAGCTTATAAATTTGTTGTTCAAAATCTACCAGAACCTATATTTTGTTTTAAATTATGGCTTAAACTTGAAAATTAAATTTCGTTAAATAGAACAATTACAATAGAAATAAAAACTTAAATTACAATTACACGAATAATTGAGCGGTTTTCTTTCCTTTTTTTAAATGAAAAGGCGAGAAATTATATTTGAATTTTTTGCAATATGTGTAGGACCGAATTTTTAAATGATCTAAACAAATTATTTTTATTTTTATTAATTAAAATTTGCTACATTTTTTAATATTCTTTCAAAATTGATTTTTCGAAATAAAAAAATCATTTTTAATTTTTCTAGGAGATCTTTTTTATTCTTCTGAAGCATTTCAAAATTCTTAAAACGCTTCTAAATTTTTGTACTAATTTTTGTACTAATAACCGGACTTTGTCGGTACACGAAGACACCTCGTTTCAGTTATTTAAAATAATTTCAAATTTTTAATTATTTTTGGATTTGTTTAAAGCTCCTAAATATTTTTTTCAATTACTCGAATTTTTTGAGAATAATGTTTTTTGTTTAGTTTTGATAATTTAATTTATAAATGCTGATTAAAATGAACACTCAGATATTTCTAATATTAAGTAATTTTAATTTCATTTTAATTTAAGATTGAAAATAGTTTATAAAGTTGCAATCGGGCGTTTACATTTGCTTAACTAATAAGACTTTCCAATTGAAGCAGTTTAATTTCTTACATTAAAATCTGTAAATTCTAAAATTGTGAAATGATTCCGAATCATTTCGACAAAAGATACTTTTTTAAACCTAAAAGACGATTTTTCTACAAAACATTTGAATTTTCAAACCGCAAATATGAATTTTCAGCAGAAAAAGTTAAGATTCGACCAAATAATTGAATTCTGAACATAAAAAGACAATGTTTCCATAAAGCATGCCGCTTTTCAATTGAAATTATGACTTTTGAACCAAGAAGATTGACTTTTTTAAACAAAATTGTTAAATTTTATATAAAATAGAAGCATTCTATGTTCATTCACGAAAGCCTAAGTTTATAAATTGTTCAAATAACTTTTTCAAGTTCAAGATTTTTATCTAAGTAATTCAACACAATCTGTACAATATGTTAATTATTTTATATACTTTCGTTATTTCCGAGGCCTAAAGTAACGTCTAAAAATGAATTTCAAAATCTTTTTATCTCTGACATAACCTCAAAATAAACTGAAGCAGATAAACCCATAAATCGTGTTTATTTCGATGAAATCAAAAGAAAATGCTAATATAGGGAAGCTATCCAATAATTTTTTAATTGAGGTGATTGCTAACTTAGAAGAACAAACGATTTGATGAGTATGTACCCTTGTATCGTCTAAAACAAGATGCTTGGCTGTCAATGGGTGTTCGTAACATTTTAATCTCGTTCCTGCAATCCTAGCACAGATTACACTTTTCGAAAATGGTAATTTTGATTAAAATAAAACTATTTCTTTAGAAACCTCACCGACTTTCAGAATTGATAGTAACAAGAATAGCTGCCAATTGAATAAATGTGCAATTTTTTTTTAGATTCCTTCTATTAGTTTGACAGGAAAACAAATATGAAGTAAGCCCACACCTCACGTTGTTACAACAAATCTTGAGATTTGAAGATTTTTCTCTTTGGGTGAGAATTTAACTTTTCTAGCAAATGTTAATTTTT
The DNA here is from genome assembly GCF_010883055.1 of Belonocnema kinseyi. Taxonomy (NCBI): domain Eukaryota; kingdom Metazoa; phylum Arthropoda; class Insecta; order Hymenoptera; family Cynipidae; genus Belonocnema; species Belonocnema kinseyi. The sequence continues at coordinate 141,724,956 of NC_046664.1, read as the reverse complement.
TCTTAAATTAATGAAGTGACGATTTACCTATTCTACTTTTTGGTTGAAAATTGATTTTCTTTTTTTAGCTGTTGAAAATTCACCTTTTATATTTGAAAGTTAATAATTTTTATTAAGAAGTCTAATATTATATTTTTGGTGTTTAGTTCAAAATTTTACAAATTTTTTGAAAGTTTATTAATTTTATTGAAAATGGTACTAGCTTCTTAAAAAGTCACCTTTTTTCGATCAAAATTCACCTTTTGGTTTAAAAATTCTATTTCGATTGAAAGTTATTTCTTTTCATTAAAAACAAAACAAACAGAAAACAAAAAACAAAAAAAGTCATTTTTTTGTCGAATATTGATACTTTTTGGATTGAAAATTCTCTTTTACTTTAAAAATCATCTTTTTGGGTCGATAATTCAACTATTTGGTAAAAAAATCACCAGGTTTTGTTTTAAACTGATCTGCTTTGGTTAAAAATTGATCCTTTTTGATTGAAAGCTAATTATTTTTATTTGAAAAAATTATATTTTTATTTTATAATTATTATAAATTTAACTATTTTTTTCATTAATCTATTTTTATCAAAATTTTAACTGATTTATTAAAAACTTGTATTTTTGGATAGAAAATCAATCCTTTTGGTCTAAAAATCCTCATTTAATAGAAAAGCCATATTCTCTAGTTGCAAATTCTTCTTCCTTGATTCAAAATTAAACTGGCTTGTAAAATATTCATCTTTTTCAATTAAAAATTGAAGATTATGTTTGAAAATACAATTTGTCCTGCTTGAAGTTTAATCGTTTTTGTTTGAAAATTCGATCATTTGGTTTACCATTCGTCGACAAAGAAAGGGTAATAAAAACCGTGTTTGGTGTGCAAGTTGTAATTTTGAATAAAATTTTACTTTTTCAACTGAAAAAGGTGAAAACAGATAAGAAACCCCAAAATAGGGGAAAAGGGTGACAAATTCCTAAGATATAGGTGACAAAAGGTGACAAAATTAAATATTAATATTTTTAAAATTAATATTTTATTAAATAAAAATAAATAAATAAATAAATAATAATAAAATAATAATAAATAAATAAATTAATATTTAAAATTAATATTTTATTAATATTTTTTAAAATTAATATTTTTTTTTAGTTTAAAGGCTATTTTTTATTATTAATAATAATAATAATAAAAAATAGCCCCATGCTATAGTTCTTCCGATAACTTACGCCGCGCCGCAAACAGGAGTAAAAGAAGCTGCGTGGAGGGAGTGAGCGGCGGTCGCTCAGTCGTGAACAAAGAAAAGCATTTTCTACCAAACGGCCCTCTATCTGGGTAATTCTCCAGCAAGGTCAGCCTGAGAATCGACCCAGTCTCAGAGTTTCCCTGTATTTTCTTAAATTGAAAATGTACAATTTTATTGTAAAAAAAATTGTAAAAAAAAAATAATCGAAAAAATTGTCAGGCATTTTTAAAAATTTTGCAGGTTTTATTAAACATGGTAGGGAAAAGTCAAAACATTTTAAACGATATTCAGAAGTTTTGAAATAACTTTATAAATAATTACAAAGTTTACATTATTGGATGTAAACATTTCTAGCAATTAAGTTACAGCGATCGTGCCGAATTCGAGTAATACTCATTTATGGCTTTTAGCATTTATTCGAGCATTTATTTAATCTTCAAACATTGTAACTATTTAAACAATTTTCATAAATGGCTCTTCTTTAAAGATTTTTCTATGTTTTTCTATGATGCTTTACAAAAGAACTAATAATTATTTAAACAATTTTAATTAAAAAGTTAAGAGTTTGCCCTTTTTTCTACAAGTAAATCTGTTTACGAAGTCAACCAAAAATGTATATCCGATGACTGTTTTCTATTTTTCTTTGTAAATTTGCAAGAACTATTCATTATTTGAACAATTTTAATTTAAAAATTAAGTGTTTACTCTTTTTTCTAGGAGTCAATTTGTTCACGAAGTCAAGTAACTATTTTCTATGTTGTTTTGAAAATTTACAAGCTTTAATAATTATTTAAACAATTTCGAACAAAAACCTAAAAGTGACTTTTTTCTAAGAGTTCTGCAAGTAAATTTGTTTACGGAGCCAACTAAACATGTCTATCTTATGACTCTTTTCTATATTCCTTTGCAAATTTACAGAAACAATTAATTATTTAAACAATTTTAATTTTAAAATTAAAATTTTGGCCTTTATCCTACGAATCAATTTGTTTTCAAAGTCAACCAGGAATTTCTATCCGACAACTCTGTTCATATATTGCTTTGCACAAGAACTATTAATCATTTAAACAATTTTAATTAAAAACTTAAGTGTTTGCCCTTTTTTTCTACAAGTAAATCTGTTTACGAAGTCAACCAAAAATGTATATCCGATGACTGTTTTCTATTTTGCTTTGTAAATTTGCAAGAACTATTAATTATTGAAAGAATTTCAAATTGAAAAATTAAGACTTTGGTTTTTTGTCTACGAGGAGGCTTTATTATTTTATCATCATTAACTAAGAATATCTATACATGTCTTTCGATGATAATTTTCCACGTTACTTTGTAAATTTATAATAATTATTAATCATTCAAACAATTTTCATAAACATATTGAGAGTTGGGGTATTATTCAAATCTGTTTACGAAGATTGTCTTTGTGATGACTCTTTTATAAGTGATTTGTCAAATTAGCGAGAATGATTAATTATAAATTATTGAAAGAAGCTTCATAAAAAATTTAGAATTTGGATATTTTTCAACGAATAGGGCCGTTTTTTAACTAAGGGTTGGTTACAATGCAGCTGCATACGAGTTTGCTGGACGTACTCGCATTTGCCTAGTTATTTGGTCAGATGAGAGGAAAACTGTAGAAAACCACCTCCAGAGTTCAGTCGGCTTTTTAAAATTCGAGTACACAACCCGGTCTTTCGTTGTATATAGTACCCATGGGGACCATATAGAAATGACAGACCGGGCTGCGGAGTCGTGTATAAATAGAAGATATTAAAGTAAAAATGATTATCGTGGTATTTTCTTGAACTTACTTTTCAAATAGAATAATTACAGCGAAATGAGGGGGTCGCGTGCGTAGCGCAGGTAAGAGCTTCTAGTTGTCATATAAAATTAATTTCAAGAAAATAGTTAGGATTTCAAAAAATTACCAACATTTTAAACAAAAATTAGAAAGTTTTGAGGTATTTTTTTAATTTTGCAGGTTTGATTATGAGTTTTATGAGAAATTAAAATAAATTTAGGAAATGTTAAGAAATTTAAAAAAAATGAAAAAAATTGGTTGATTTGAAAAGATTCCAACTAAATTTTAACTAAACTGTAGTTTTTTGAAGATTTTAAAAACAACGTTTTTGGGTAAATAAAAATTTAAAAATTATTACTTTAGAAAAAGCTGGATTAGGTTCAAACATATTTAGAAGTTTTTAAGAAATTCGAAAATAATTTAAATAGTTTAAGTTTAAGAAAGTATATATGTTTGAGGATTTATCGTTGAGAACTCATTAGTAAAATTTCATTGGAAGAAATTACATTAAAAAGAATGTATAAAAATTATATAATTATTCAACAAAAAAGTAGAATATGATACCGATTTGAGAAAAGTATACATCTCTGGCTCAATTTTCAGAAATGTTGAAAATAAACAATAAATAATTGTTTAGATAATTACCTAATGTTTTTAGAAAAATTGACTACTCCAAACAATGGCAAAATATTGCCGTTCAATCAGAAAATCCGATTATTTTTTACATTTTTTGGGGATAAATAATCATAAAAATGATTTACATTTTTTTAAACAATTGAAAATGGTTAAAGAAGTCATGGTTAATATTTTAATTGTCCATTAGTAATTATTTGTATAAACAAGACGACGGAACTTGCTTAAAAGTAACAATAATACGTAAAAATGTAGAATTTTTATGTCATATTTGGGGCGCTGCGGGGAAGGTGGTTTGGAAATAAAAGTGATTAGTATGATTTTATTGCGTGAATGCCATAGATACTCTTCTTCAATCGCTAAAAAGTTTGGAACGTTTCGACGAAACCATGGAACATGAGTTCAATTTTTTGAAAATTCAAAATTTCTCTATGTTAATAAAATGGGAGTTTTAAGTGCCCGGTGGCACGTGTTAATATTATAATTTCGAAAAAAGAAAGATTACCGCTTTTCTTTCTCTGGGTGGGGTGTCTTGTCCTCTAGAGTGAAAAAATTTTGCAATGCATTTTTGACCACCCTAGTGTCTATACTTTATAATCTTATATCCATACTTATAGTCAATACTATCTCTTTGGCTCCTTTATTCTCTATAGTGGTCTCTCCTCGACCTGATCCGACCCGATCGGAACCGAAGGCGAGCGATTGATGGTGAAGCGAAGGCAGAAAATGAACCAAGTTAAAATTTTCATTTTGGAAGAACAGAGATGTATGCCAGGAGGCCCAGGGCCGGCTTTGTTGGCGCGGCACCCCTTGCCACCGCAGTTAATGAACATTAATTTAACATACGAAACAATTGTCAACAAATATTTATTAAGTAGAAGTTATTTGAAAAAATGAGTTTTATCGCGCAGAAGAGAATTAAAATGCATACATCATATTGAAGAAAATTATGATGAATGAGAGTTATCTTAATTTCTTTACAAAGTTTTTGCATTTTTATTTATTGGGGAGCTCGTCGCGTCACCAGAGTAATATGGGAATTTTGGATTTTTACATTCTCATCGTAATGATAAAGTATTAGTTTTATGTCGATCTATCTGTCGTTGTTATCTTTGTCATCTATATACCGTGTAACTTTTGAAAGACTAATCTGATTGGATTGAAAGGCTATACATATTTCTAGGAAACTCGAACATTTTGTACTTATGACTTTCTTCGATAAGAAGAAAATTATCAGAGTTATAGCATTTTCAAAATCCAAAAAAATAAACGAAAATGAACCTTTTTAAATCAGACAATGCACGATATAAAAAATGGAACAAAAGAAAAAGTTGCTTTTTGAAAGCCATAAAGGATTATCATAACAACTTATTGAATTTTCTTCGAAAATCGAAAACTCCAATTTTGAATTTAACTTGTAATTTATGGAATGTTCAGTTAGAAAACTAATTTGCAAATTTTCACTGTTTCTATTCTAGCTTAAAATTGCTTAAAATAATAAAATTTTGAAACTTTTAAAGTTGACTCTCTAATCAAATGATAACGAAAATGAAGGACGGACAGACAGGCACCACCGTAAAAACCTGATTTTCGGATTCAGGTGGTCTCGAAACGTGGAGATCCGTTGAAAAACTGTTATATCAAATTTCCGACAATTCTAATACTTTCTCAATCATAAATGATGAGAATGTAAAAATGTCACAATTTTGTATAAAGTTCAACTACGCGTCCAATCAAAAAGTGACTTATGAAAAATTTGTCATGAATAAAGCAAATACTATGCATCTTGTACAACAAATTGTTCATAAAAATTTGTAATTTTATTTTTGGTTAAACAGCTTTTGTTGATTTTTTTTCGTAGCTTGTGTTGTTTGTCCAAATATTTAATTGTTTATTATTATTAATATCTTTTAGGAATAAAACTAAAACTGCGTATCCTATAAAAAAGTGAGTAATAATAAATTTGTAAATCTTTTTTGGGAACACAATTTTGATTTACGCATCTTTATTGATATGTATCATACATAGTTTGAGCACAAAATTATTTTTTTATTATTACTTATTTTTTGTGCAATAAAAATTTGAATTTTGAATTGTACAATTATATTCAAAAAGTTGGTATGAAAATTTTGTAGGCCTTTCAAAAAGGAACGTTTTTCTTCTCTCCACTTTTTTAAAACCGTGTTAACTATTGTTTGGTTAAAATTGTTGTTTGATTAAAAATTTTAATTATCAATTGATTTTTTAAGTTTTGTAAATGCTATAACTCAGATAACTTTCTATTATAAAAAGGCTTTAGAAGTACTACCAACAGTCGTACATCGAATTTTCGAATCTAAAAAGAATTCTCAAAATTTTTTAAAAAGCTCTGACTTTTGGAGTTACTATCCCAAATGGCTTTTTTAACGAATTCATTATTTCTTCTACTACCTACAAAATTATGCAAAAGTTCGATTTGATCCGTTCATTTTTTTCGAGATTTTTTTGCGTTGTATATTGGCTTATGATTTTTATTCTCGATGTTCTGCATACTAATTTCCAGAAATAAAAAGAGAATGACTAGTCCTATTGAAAAATGGTTGAGTGAAATTTTGTATGATTTTTCAAAATCTAATATTTCTCGTTGACACTTTTTCGTATTTTTCGTCACTAGTTTCGAAATATAAATTTTCATTCTTAATGTAATTTTTATGATACAAACCAAAAATACGCGTCCTATCAAAAAATAATAGATAGCAAATTTTTAGATATGTTTTACGTCCATCGGTTTTCGCATTCTGCATAGTTTGACCACGAAATGAGATTTTTTGACTTTTTATTATTTTTTGGGCAATCAAAATTTGAATTTTTGATTTTTCTAGGGAAATCCAAAAATTTGTCATGACAGTCTTATAGGAATTTTGAAAAGCAATGTTTTTTTTTTCTTGACATTTTTTATATCTTGCGTTGTTTGGCTTGAAATTTTTAATTTCGGTTGATTTACAAAATTTTCAAAATGCTATAACTTTGAGAATTTTCTATTAATCGAAAAAACGCATAAGGGTAAATTTTTTGTCCATTTCAATACTATACATGTGCATACACAGAATTTTCAAATTCAGAAAAAAGTGGTCTCGAAAATTTTCAAAATGCGCTCACTTTTTGAATTTTTATCAAAAATGGCTGGTTAACGAACTCGTCCTTTCTTTGAAGACCTTAAAAAAGTGTGCCAAAGATGGATTTGATCCGTTCATTTTTTCGAGAGTTATCGTGCTTACGGCCGGATGGACGAACGGACAGAGACAGACGCTATCGTAAAAATCTGATTTTCGGATTCAGGGGGTCTCGAAGCGTGGAGATCCGCTGAAAAACTGTGATGTCAAATTTCCGACAATTCTAATACTTTCTCAATCATAAATAATGAGAATGTAAAGAGTAAACAATTACGTGGAAAAGTGAGGAAAATAACATTGTTTTTATTTTGGTTAAAATATTTATTTCACAGAAAAAAACATAAAAAAAGTTAAACTATTCACAAATTCACAAAGGGGAATTTTTGTCCAAGAGAACATTTTTTGATCAAAGTTATCGATTTCGATAAAACATCGATTAAAGAAATAACAAAATTCAGAGCCAGGATAGAAAGGTGGTTTTCTTTGTAGGAAGCAATTATTAATCAGAAATTTCTTGAGATAAAAGATACTTCTTTTTGGGTCTACTTTAACTTTCATTAAGAAAATTTATTATAATGTTTATATTTAACAACTTAATGAGCATTTCGGAATGTACAGATTTTTACGTGCTGTACATTTAAAAATTTTTAATAAAATCTTCTGGAAATTTTGACACGGACAAAAGAAGTTTTCATTATGGTTTTTTGCTCAAAATGTAATGGATCGTTATTGCTGCGATAAAGAAAAAGTTTACGGTGGCGGTATGCGGTCCCCATAAACCAAACAAATTTTTTCTGAGTCAAAGGCGTAAGCTTGTCGCCCCTGGGGCCCCATGCCGCCACCGTAAACTTTTCCTTTATCGCAGCAAGAAGGATATAATAAGGATAGCAATAACGATTATTAGAAGTTCATAAAGAGACTTAGTTTCTTATTGTTAATAGCATAAAGAGTTATTATTTGATTTCAAACTAGCTGACGCTAATTTTGTTATTTAAACTTCCTTTATCCGTGTAAAAATTTCAAAAAGATTTGATTAAAAATTCCAAAATATACAGCACGTCCAAATGTGTACATTCAGAAATGCTCATTAACTTATTAAATATCAATATTAGAATAAATTTTCTTAATCACAGTTGAAGTATACCCAAAAAGGAGTATCTTTTATCTCTAGAAATTTCTTGATAAAATTGCTTCCTACCAAGAAAACCACCTTTCTATTCTGACTCTGAATTTTGTTATTTCTTTAATCGGTGTTTTCTCGAAATCGATCACTTTTATCAAAAAATGTTCTCTTAGACAAAAATTCTTCTCAGTAAGTAGTCCAACTTTTGTTTGAAGCTTTTTTCTGTGAAATCAATATTGTAAACATAATAAGAACAATGTTATTATCCCTCACTCTTAAACATAATTGATTATTTTTGATGTTAACAATTGATTGAATCAAAAAATGGTGGAGGACATTTCTCTTCCTACATCGGTTTTCCAGCCGACCATATATTTAAACTTTCGAAACACTCCAAATTGTGACAGGGCTATTGCATTAATTAAAAAATAATTAAAATGCGATTATCTTGAAACTCTGGCATTTTTCAAGGGGGAGGGGCACTCTACTTTTTCGTAATTAGCACAACATTTTACATGATATTCAATAAAAAAATGCTGCGAGCCTAGAATGGCACACAGGATTACACCCAGCTCCTAGAGTAATGGGTGTCCCCAGCCCTCCTTAAAGGGATTTTGATGGTCTTCGTAAAATTTTAAATATAAAAATGTATTATTATATAATGTAAATATACTACATAATATAATAAAAATATATATAAAGATGAATTCCTTTGGATAACACTTACCTGATTTTATGAATTTTCTTCCTCGATAGAACTTTTCGGCACGTTTGAGGCCGTCCGCTCTTTCGTCGACGATACACTTCACTATTTCCCATTATATGTATACACTGTTCAAATTCAATGCACATAAACAAGG
>NC_046664.1:141709994-141716062 GCF_010883055.1 Belonocnema kinseyi | reverse complement strand
AGCAGGTGGTGTCCTTTCAATCCCTCGATCACGTTGTAATTTAAAAATTGCGGAATCGGTCATTCTCCTAAAGTGTCGTGCTTTCAAGTATTACCAGATCAGAGGCATTTTCTCACTCGCTCTCATACCATATGATGCTACTTGCCTAAGAGCGAGTGCGAGATCGCTTGTGTTTGACCGACCAAACGGAACGAAACGCAGAACACAGTGAACCAAAACAAAGAAAAATGGGTAAACGAGGTAAGTGCCAATTTGTATTCCCCGCTTGTAAATAATTTTAAAACTGCTGTTTATAAATTAATTTAATAAATACCTATTCATAGATTAATTTTATAAATTCCTATTTATAATATAATATAAAATATCAAGTTAATTGATAAAGACTGGTAGTAGTGATAATAGTTTGTTTATAACCTTCAAATTTGTGGCATGGTCAATTCCAATAATAGTACATTTTTCACGATTAGTTTAAGTCAATTACAAATTTTGATTATATTTTTTCTCAAAAAAATTTTTTTACTTCGTTTTGATTGTTACATTTAAATCTGTCGCAAAATCAGCTGGGCAATTGTTTTACTAGATTTATTTTAGGACTAGATTTCAAAAGATTTTGAAAAATTCCAAAAGATTTCCAAAATTTTCAAAAAAATAATCTGTATAAATTTAAGAGATATATTTAGAATTTTCGAAGTTTTGAAGAAATTTACAATATTTTAAACCTTAGAAAAGTTCATAAACTATTGCTAAATTTCACGGTAAAAATTTATCCTAACATTTCTAAACGTTATGTAAAATGAAAAAAATGCTAAAAAAGTTTCTAGATACTCTTTCGACATATATGGAATATTCAAAAATCTTTTTAAATTTTTTAAAGAAACAAAGGAAAATTTTATTTATAATACGTTGAAACAAATATACAAAGAAACGAAGATAATAAACAGTTATCAGAAATTTTTATTTTGTATTAAGTATAATTTTTATAATCAAATCATGATTTGCCTAGATTATATTATATGACTAAAAGATATGTTTTGGAAGAAAATTCAACAATTTTGCTGAGAGTTCCTCTTTTTTGGTTTAAAATTTAAATCTTTAAAACATTTTGTTTCTATAAAAGTAATCTTCTTGATAGAAAGTTTATTTTTATGTTTGAGAAACAACTTTTTTGTGGAAAACTTATATTTTCGGGTTTAAAAATTAAACTCTTTTAGAAAATTTGTATTTATTAGAAAATGTTTACATTTTTTTAGTTGTATTTTTAACTAGAAAATGTAAGCATTTTCTGAATAAGACGAATTTTTTACAAAAATATTTTAATTTTTGAACGCGAAAATTTAAATTTTACACAAAAAAGTTGATTCTCAACCATATACATAGAACTTTCTGTCAAGAAGATTACTTTTAAACAAACAAAAATTTACAAAAAGTTACATTTTTAAACCAAACTTTCTAATAATTTTATTTTTTATTTTACAGGGTGTTTAAAAATGTTAGGGAAAATTTTTATTGTTAAATTTGCAATATTTTAAAAACTTCAAAGTTTTAAAATATTGTTAATCTCTTTAAAACTTTGAAAATTCTAAAATATCTCTTAAATTTAGACGAATTATTTAAAAATTAATTAATTAAAATTAATTCTTCCAGATGAAGAATACTTTCAAAACATATTTGTTCAAATTTCCAATTAATTTCAATTTGCGGGGCAAAATCATTTTGAAAACAAAATGAAAGTTTTGAATAATTATCTACTTTCTTATTTTTGTAGGGTTGTATAAATATATAATTTTCCTTAGAATCTTGAGGAAATTCAAAAATATTATTGAAATTTTCAGATATTTCAAATCAAAATTAACAAAAAAATCATCTTTATTAAAATAGTTAATTTTTTAAACAAAAAAGATAAATTCTCAAAACAATTTTCACAACAATTTTTCAAGTTCTGTAAAATAATAAAAAAATCCAAAAAATTTCTAGATACTCTTTCGACATATATAAAATGTTCAAAATTTTTTTTGAATTTTTCAGAGCAACAGAGGAAAATGATAGTTATCTAACAGCAAAGTGAGCAAATAAAAAATATAAATTATAGTTATATAGTTTCTTGCGGAAAATTCATATTTACGGAATAAAAAATTTAATTCTTTTACAGAAAATTCGTTTAAAATACCTAAAATTTTCAAAAATATTATTCAATTTCCTCAAGATTCTTAGGAAAATTGTATTTATATAACTCTACAGATATATAAAAGTAAATAATAATTCAAAACTTTCATTGGGCTTTCAAAATTATGTCTCCCGGAAAATTGAAAATAATTTGATATTTAAACAAATATGTATGAAAAGTTTTCTTTATCTTGAAAAATTATTTGAACAGAATATTTAACAAGATTTTAAAGCATTCCAAAAGATTTCCAACGTTTTGAAATAATAACAATAATCAATAACAATGAATAAATAAAAAGTAGAGTTTTGAAGATTTAGAACAAATAACTTCGAAGATATCTATGAATTTTGAAGTTTCAATATAATACACAAATTTTCTAAAGATTTGTTGGAGAAATTTAAATAATTTTTTCATTCACAAAATTAACTTTAGGACTATATTTTAAAAGATCTTTGACAATTTCAAAAAAATTCTAAAATTGTGAAAAAATAATATTGAAGATTTTCATTTTTTTTGTTTAATTTAGAAGTTTTGAAACAAAAATAACGTCAAAAAGCTTTCAAACATTTTTTAATAAAATGTAAATTTTCTAAAATTTAAAAACACAATTGTGAAGCTTTTTCAAAATCTTAGAAAGTTTCAAGATCTTTGTTCAAAATTAGTCATTTTTAGTCACTTTTTAGCTCAAATTAGTCACTTTTTTCACATTTTTGAGGTACATTAGTCAGTGGCAACCCTGTATATAAAATAACTTTTCGAATATTATAGAAATAAATAATATGAGCGAAATCTTATCATTGGTGATGAATTGCAAATAATTCGCATTAAAACATAAACGACTGAAGAATTATGTAATATTAAAAAGATCACGAATAGTTCGAATACTGGTTTACAAAATAGCTTTTGGTTATCCGTAATTTCTCTAGTCTCATCAGTTTTTTAATTAAAGAATAAAAAACTATCTTTCGATATGATTACTAACCTTAGCAATTGTGTAAGAAAATCATCACATCCACTATTGCATTAATAACATTCATTGTCGAATACTGCAGATAAATTTAATTTGATTGTTCCTTGTTTTCTTGACAAAGAAATCTTTTGTAACTACCATGACTAGTTGCTGTTGTCAATGTTGGAATACGATAGTTTTAGTGGGGGAAGTGCATGGCAGAGTTGTGAGAGTGCAGTGACATTTGAAGGGAAGGTCGAAAATTTGAACTCTGAGACTTTCCTGTATTTTTCTTTTAAATTATTGTTACTGAGGGGTATTGATTTATTGCTTTTTGTAATTTCGAAATGTTTTGTGATTATGAGAATTGTTTTTTTTCTGAAATGAAACCTTATAAAAAAATAAAGTTTTTAAATGTCTGTTCTCTGATTGATAGTATTTGTTTCGTTCGCAAATGAATCATTTCTAGTAAAATACGCTTCCTGTAGTTAACAGTTTTTTCAATGATTTTAGTCAGTTCAAAATTGAATTTGTGATCTTAATACCAGGAATTTTTAGTTAATGCGGTCCATTTTAAAGGTGGTTTATATACGTCTTTTGTGTGTTCGTGGATTCTAAATCGGACGTTTTGTTGTGCCAATGTAGAAGGAGTCACAACCAGACCAAGGAATTTTGTAAACTACATTTTTGCTGTCAAGTGTACGGATGGGATCTTTTTTGATTTGAAAATTCATGATATTTCATTCACATTACGAAAGCCACTGACTTTACGTCCAAAGGTTTTAAAATGCCTGACAAATTTTCCGAAAGTCCCTGTATATATGTCAGAGATATATATTTCGTTCGCAGTATTGAGGTCGCATGCTGATATCGGTCGGTCGCGTCGGTGTACTCGTTAGTGTGTGCGTGTTTATATAGTCATGGCTAGTCAAGGGTTGATGGTTTTCAATGTTTGTGTAAGAGTTTTTCTGTGCGATTTTATGTGTTTTTTTAATTATCCTGTTAATTATTTGAAGGGGGTAATTATTTCTTATTGATATTCTTCTTATTTTCGTATGTTTTGAGAATGGAAATATTTGTGAGAAAGAACGGTACTCCTGCCTATCAAGTTGTTGATAACATCTATTTTATATTTCATAAGGTGATGTGAGAAAAAATTAAAAACTCTATCTGAGGTAGTAGCTTTTGTGTATCATTTGGTTTTTAAACTGTCATCCTTGCGAATAATCAGTACGTCTAGAAAACAGATTTTATTATTAGTTTGTTTCTCGAGGGTGAATTTCAATTTATTATTGGAATTGTTGAAGATATTTTGTATAATATCAACTTCGGTTTCTGGTACTACAGTTATGACATCATCTACAATATACATAACGGAAATAGACTGATAGATTGGCATTGAAAGCGAACCCAATATTACTAATAGAAAACAGACATTCAAAATCTTTAAAAAAAATTAACAATTCTCACAACTACAAAACATTTCTAAATTAACAAAAGTATTTAATCAGCACCCCTCATTTACGACCTTCCCTTTAAATGTAACTGCACTCTAAACTCTAATATGCACTTCTCCCACTAAAACTTAAATCTGCATCGCCCAGTTTACATAATATCTTTAGACATACAAAAAGCAGTCGTTTTCCAACATTGACAAAAGATGTGTTTGTCAAGAAAACGAGAGAAAATTAAATTAAAGTTATCTGCAGTGCTCCGCAACGAATGTAGTTCAATAGCGTAGAATTTGATGATTTTCTTACACAACTGCTGAGGTTATTAAACATATAGAAAGATATCTTTTTATTTTCTATTAAAATAATTGATGCGAGTAGAGAAATTACGGATTAGAAAACTTATTATATTTTGAAAAAAAAAATTATACAGCAAAAAGATAGACTATTAAAGTTTAATTGATAAAACTATATTTGTTTCGTCAACGGCATTGTATCGAAAGCATACTACTGAAAATGTAAACTTTGGTTTTGTTTAGAAATAAATCACTGAAGAGGACTCGCATATGAGTCGAAACGTTTGATTAAAAAACACAGGTTTTTTTATTACTGAGCCCTAAAGCCCATGCGAAGGAACACCAACTCATTTAATACCAGAGGGGTCAGTACAATTCCCCATTATGAATTTAAAAATACATCTCGTTTTAAATTTTTTGTAGTAAAGTAAGATTTTTGATGCAAAAATTTTTGTCTGGTCAAAAAATTCAAGCTTTCTTTTAGAAAAATCATCTCTTTTAGAAAATATTAACATTTTTCTGTTGTTTAAAATGCAACTCGTTGAAAAATAATATTTTTTTGGATGACTTAAAGTGCTTTATTTATTTAAAAATAAAAATATTTTAGGATTCAAATCTCAACTATTTGATTAAATATATATATATATTTTTTTTTTAAATTTCGTTTTAAAAAATCTGAAATTTTCAAAAATATTTTTAAATTTCCTCAAGATTCTTAAGAAAATTATTTTTATATAAACCTATAGAAATAAGAAAATAAATAGCTATTCGAAAGCTTTACTTTGTTTCCAAAATTATTTGATCCGCAAATGGAAAATCATTTGAAATTTTAACAAATATGTATTAAAAGTATTCTTCATCTTGAAAAATTAATTCAAAGAGAATATTTAGCAAAATTTTAAACTACCGCGAAAGATTTCCTACGTCTCATATCTCAGACGTCGGATAAAAACAGTTGATGAAATTGATAAAGTGGTCAGTATCCCAAGTGCGAATGGCCGGAGCTCAATACACGGCCCAGTGTTGGTCCAATTTTAGCAGCCACAGGTTGGCTAAAGATATTGGGCCAATATCGGAATTTTACTCGGTCCAGTGTTGAGCCAGTTCTGGCAGCCTATATTGGCTGTTTATATTTGCTGATCCTCCACCGATGTTTGGCCCAGTATCGGCATTTTATTGCGCCAAGTATCACTTTTAGTACTGGGAAC
>NC_046664.1:141705826-141709894 GCF_010883055.1 Belonocnema kinseyi | reverse complement strand
ACTTTATTGCGTCAAGCCTCAATTTTCCACGTAAAAAACAAATCTTACACAAAAGATAAAAAGATTTTATTGAAAAATTGTCAAAGTTCACGATGAAATTTTTTAATTTCGGTCTTTAAAAATTTGTTCTGTTTATGAAAAATTACATTTCCTGTCATTGCCAAAAGTTGTAAAGTAGTCTACGACGGAAAAAAAATATTTCGCCAAGAAAAAATTTTAATCGATTTAAATTATTTATTTAAAAATTATGGTATCGATATTTCTGTTAACAGTTCGTGTATTTTACATTACCATTATGTCGCATAATAGTAAATAATAAGAAAAAGAGAGCTCGAGATTTGGTTCTTTAACTTTTCTAAACTGTAGCTTATGAGGATCGCTTTTTCACCGAGTTTCAACTTGTCGGTTTAGCGCAGTGGTTAGCACTCCAAACTAAACAGGACCATTAATATTTATATTCAAAGTACTCGAAATCAATTAATATTCATTTTTCAAATACCTTTTTTCATATCATTAGTCGTTGAAATTAACCAAAATGTTTAAATGGAATTTCGATTCGTGAAATTATAAATAATATTTAAACTATATGTAGTCGTATAATGATGAATAGATAAAGCAGATGCGTCCTAAGAAAAATTCAATGATTTTTTATCAGTTTTTGAATTAACTCCGGTTATTATTAAATTATTATTAAATGGAGTGTATATCGGTAAAGACTTACTATATATTGTACATTTTCTTAAATTTAAAATGTATAAAATTTTGTTTGCCTTTTAGGACGAGCAGCTAAGAAATCAGGGGCAAACCCAGCAGCTAGTGGCTCGCGTCCGACGACGAGAGGAAGGTCACAGAATTCGTCACCAAATCCGCCCCCAAATTCCCCACCAAATCCGACAGTAAATCCGCCTCTAAATCCGCACCTAAACCCCCCAGCAAATCCGACCCCAAATCCCCTACCAAATCCGTCAGTAGGTCCGCCAGTAGGTCCGGTAGTAGTTCCGGTAGTAGTTCCGCCACCAGGTCCGCCAGTAAATCCGCTACCAAATGCACAGCCAAATGCGCCACCAAATCCTCAACACCCTGGATTCGCCATCAGTTCTTTCCTTCTGGAGCAGCTCAAAGAGCAAAAAGATGCGGTGCTGCTACTTCAGAAGGAACTTCAGACGCTAAAAGAGCAAAGAAAGAGAGAACAGCAGAGTTGGTCCAACGAGAGGAGGCAGCTGCAAACTCAAATAAGAAATCAGGATCAACAACTCACGCAGGCCCAGACCCAGGCCCATTACTGGCAACAGCCACCTTACTTCTTGGCTCCACAGGTGACACCAAGCCGCCATTACTTTCCGGTGCCGCCAGTGCCACAAGCTCCCGCCGAATCAAACCAGCAGGTAATAAAAAAAATATAGAAAAGAAAAATATAGCAGGATGTCCCCTAGACCGACAAACCTGTAAAACCGGGAAATGACCGGAAATTTTAAGAGCCAAGGAAAACCTGGGTCATGACAGTAAATTTACTTTTTGACTGGGAATTTTACAAAAGGTTTAGAATAAAAATCTGTCCAACTTTCATTTCAAACATCTTAAACTGAAATTAAACTTTGAGAATAGAAAAGTTGCATTAGTTAAACAAATGTAAAATCTCGACTGAAGTTTTATAAACTATTTTCAATTTTGAAATAACTTCAAAATAATATATTCTTACTCAAATAATTTTATTTTTTAATATTATTTCAGTCTAAAACATTCAATGTCTACGTGTACCAAATGGATATGTCCATGTGTATCACAATTTTGATGCTAATAGTTAACGGCCTATTTTTAAATCAAATAAAGATTTTGGCAGATTTCGGAAAAAAAATTCGAAGCTTTTTAAGAATTTTTCAAAGTATTTTAAGATTTTTTTTAATTTTGCAGGATTTTAAAGAAATTTTAAGGAAAAATTCGAATCATCAGGGTAACCACTGAACCGAGAACTGACCATGCATTTTATGAGACCGGGGAAAACCTGGAAATAAATGTAAATTTATTTGTTGACCGGGAATTTTACAAATTTCTAAAAAAAATCCTTGAAAATTTTATTTTAACTTATATTAAACATTTATAATCAGTAATTATAGAATAAATACACAAAACTAAACTTTAAGCATCATAATATCAATTCTTCTATTCAACCAAATTTAATTTGTATGCTAAATTGTTGAATTTTCATGTATAAATAACTATTTAACACCTATTATTCTTAGAAAAAATTGGAGTAAGTTGATGAGATATTTAGAAGATTTGAAAAAATTTTAAATTAATTTAAAATTTTGAATGATTTCAGTGTACATAAAACGATTTATTCTTTATTTCAGTTAACTAATTTTAAGGGAATATTTAAAAATATTTGCAACAATCTACAAAATTGTCAAAAATGAATGTAGAAGATTTTAAGAAAATTTCTTTAATTTCGCAGAATTAAAAAAAAATTCATTCAAAAAATTTAAAACAGCATGCAGATATTTCAAAATTTTGATATAAAATTTCCAAGCATCATACGGATTTTAGAACTATTTAATATAAAAATAATTTAAGTTTTAATTTGAACAGGGGCCTCTCAATTGTTTACAAATTTATTGCTGGAACTTTAATCTGTCCAGAATAATAATTCTCACTTGGAACCTTGAATTTTCAAATTTTAACATATTTCGAGCTAGTACCGGAAATTTTCGAAAATGAACAAAATTCTTAATTGGAACATGAAATTTTTTCATAGAATTCTAATTCTAAGTTTAAGCCGGGAATTTTAAATTTTTAACCAATTTTGAGCTAGAGTTGGAATTTATCCCCGAGAATGATAATTCTCAATGGAAAATTGGATTTTTAAACGAAATTATAATTCTGAGTTGAAAGGAGGTATTTTCGAACAAAATTTAAATTATGAATTGGAACAGGGGATTTTACGAAAAATTCAAATTCTTAGCTAGAATGTAAAATTTTTGAAAGAATTAAAATTCCTGATTTGAGTAGGGATTTTTTCAACAGCTTTTTGTTTCTGAGTTAAAATGAAGAATTTTCTTAAAAAATTTAAATTCGGGATTTGAACTGATAAAGTTCAATTTTTCACCAATTTGGAGCTGGAAATAGAATTTATCTAAGAGAATAGCAATTATCAATGGAGAATTTAATTGTTAAACAAATTTATTATTCTGTGTTGAACAGAGGTATTTTTCAAAACAAATTAAATAATGTATTGGAACAGGGAATTTTACAAAAAAATTCGAATTCTTACAATCGTGTACATTATTGAGCATTTGAAAACCAAATTTTTTAATGAAACAATTTTTAAACTTCAATTTTTAAAGTTTAAAATTCATGAGTTTCACTTTAAGTGCTTTCATTTACAGTTTAGTTTTTATTGCTTCGACTGGATCTAAATAGTTATATAAAGAGTTAGTTTGGTCACTAAATACGAATTCAATGTTTAAAAATCCAATTAGTTGATGGATTTAAATGATATATTTGATATAGATGGGTTAATTGGGTTGCTGCATATGAATTTAAGGTCAAAATTTGAATTTTCGAAATAGTTGATTCAATATGACCACCACATTTTTTAGAAAATCCAGTGATTTTGCGGATTTAGATGAAAAATTGGTACCAGGGTTACTTGGTGCGCTGAATACAAATCAATAAAGATTTCAATTAAAAAAAAGGCTGCTGAATATATCCAAAAATGCGACCTTAACAAAATTATTTTATTTTCAGCCCAGTTATGTAATTTTAAACCAAAAAGACCATTTTTTTGTTAAGTTGAACTTTCTCCCAGGTAACTTCCAACCAAACAGTTGAATTTTTCTACTAAAATAGTTGAACTCACCACACAAAAGACTGTCGCATAAAATTAAATTAGTCACATTGCAGCACTTGCTTTGAAAATCGCTTTTTATTTATATTCTTGATTTATTATCGAAGCTTACAATTCAGCTCAATTTTGTTGCAGGTTGTTTCATTATTAAAGAAACTTGTCAAGACCCGGTACGCTGGTAATCGGCGCGGGCAGCAAGGAGGAGGGCCAGCACATATCTGACA
>NC_046664.1:141694378-141705726 GCF_010883055.1 Belonocnema kinseyi | reverse complement strand
AAATGAGGCGTAAGTTTTTCGAATTCGATTTTTCACTCTCGTCATGTGAAAATTTATCTTGTTTGATTTTTGTTTTTTGAAAATAAATCTTCTCTATAGACAGTTTATGTATTTGGTTAAAAATTCATTCTTTTGTGTGAAAATCCATATTTTTGGGCTAAAACATTAAACCCCTCTTGTAGAAAATTCATCTTTTTTAGAAAACGTTAACATTTTTTAGTTTAAAATACAAGTATTTAAAAAAATAATTTTAATTAAAAAAAAAAAATTAGGATTGAAACCTCAACTATTACATTTTTCGCTTGGTATTCGCCTTTTTTGTTCAGAAATGTTCTCAAGATTCTCAGGAAAATTATCTTCATATAATCCTAGAAAATAAGAAAATAAATTGTTGTTCAAAAATTTTATTTTGTTTTAAAAATTATTTTGTGCCGCAAATCGAAATAATTTTAAATTCAAACAAATATTTATGTATGTAAAGTATTCTTTATCTTGAAAAATTAATTTGAAGAGAATGTTTAAAAAAAATTTTAAACAATCCAAAAGATTTCCAAAGATTTGAAAAAATAATTTTAAAGTTAAAATGACTTCAATAACTTGAAAAATGTAGATATTTAAAGATTTAGAACAAATAACTTTCAAGCTATTTAGGAATTTTTGAAGTTTCTACAGAATAAAAAAATTGTCTTACGGTTTGTGGGAAACTTTTATTAATTTTTCATTTTAGAAAATTAACTTTACGACAATATTCCAAAAAAAATTTTTAAATTTAAAAATATATATAAAAGTGACAAGAAAAAATCTGGAACATATTCCGTTTTTTTAATTTAGAAGTTTTTAAAACATTTCAAAACCAATGTTACAAAAGTTCTAAAAAAATCAAATAAAATGTAGATTTTTTAAGACTGTAAAATAAAATTTTAAAGTTTTTTCATAAATTCGAAAAGTTTCAAGATATTAATTTTAAGACAATATTTAAAAAGATTTTCAAAGATTACGGAATATTTCCAAAATTATCAAAAACGACTCTGGAAGATTTTAAGACATTTTTAGGAATAATAGGATTAATTTTGAGAGATAATAAAGAATTCTCGAAGGCTTTGAAGAGATTAAAAATATTTTAAGAATTTGAGAAATTGATAAACTATTTTTTAATTTTTTCTAAGCTTCAGATAGTTTTACGTGTCTTTCACCCTACAAATTTGTCCTTAAATGTTTTATAATCCTGTAAAATAAAAAAAGTTCTTAGAAAGTTTCTAGATATTGTTTCGGCATATATGAAATATTCAGAAATCTTTTTGAATTTTTCAAAGAATCAAAGGAAAATTATATGTATATAATTTTAATGAAAATAAAACAAAAAATCTGGAAAATACAATTTGCCCAATTTGTTACAATTTGCCTAAATTTTGGTTTTTCAACAATTTTGCTAAAAGTTCGCGTTTTGTCGGAGGAATTGTTCAATTAATATTGCAACAGTTTTTAAATTGGTAAAGAAAATCATTTATTTCAATGTATAACAAATGCAAAGTGGAGGGTGGTACGAAATTAGTGACTTCCGAGTGAAAGACGTTGCTTTTGAACTCATGAACACGGAGGTCGAATTATATCTAAAGCTCTCTGAAAAGGTTCGCTCTTAGTCTGATAACGTGTCCGCATTTTGGTAGTTGACGGAGTGGGTTTTCCAAGAGTTTTTGAGTCAAGTGAGATAGGAGATAAGAGATGTAAGAATTCGGAAAGTTTGGTCATTTACGAGTACTAAAGTCTGGACAGAGTCCCTCACTTCATTTAAGTACATGACGTACAATATGATTTCACGAATTGAGCGACGCAGGCCCTGCCGACAATCATAAACTAAATTGTCTATGTAATAAAATCTTTCAAATTCTGGAGACAGAGGTTTGCAAATATGCTTTATATCCACAATAAATCAAGTGCCTACGGTTAGTGTGAAGTATTATATATAACCTTTTTTATTGGTAGAAAAGTAATCTTCTTAAAAGAAAACTTATGTATTTGGTTGAGAATCAACATTTTCTTAGAAAATTGATGTTTGATAATTGTGAAAAAAATGAACTATTTGATTGAAGATGATTTTTTTAAATTTAGATTTGAAATATCTATAAATTTCAAAAATATTTTTCAATCTCCTCACGATTCCTAGAAAAGTTATATTTATGCAAACTCTGAAAAAAATAAAATTTTAAAGTTTCATTTTATTTTAAAAATGATTTTGCCCCGAAAATGGAAAATAATTTGAAATTAGAACAAATATATATTAAAAGTACTCTTCATCCTAAACAAATAATTTGCAGAGAATATTTAATAAGATTTTAAAACATTGCAAAAGATTTCCAAAGTTTAGAAATGATAGCAAAATACTTTTAAAGTTAAAATAATTTAAAGAAATAAAAAAAGTAGATTTTTGAAGATTTGGTACAAATAAATTTAAAACTATTTAGGAATTTTTAAACTTCAGTAGAATACAGTCATTTTCTTAAGGTTGGTGGGGAAATTTGAAGTCATTTTTTATTTTACAAAATTTATTTTCGGACTATATTTAAAAACATTTCTTAAAATTTCAAAAGTCTTCTAAAATTGTCAAAAAATAATCCGGAAGCTTTTCCGAATTTTTTTAAAAGATGGAATTTTTATAGAGCCATTTTAAAGTTATAACATTTTTTTGAAAAACAAAACACTTTTATGCATGAAAGAATGAAGTTAACAGATTGGTACTATTTCTTATTATTTTCAAAGGAACCTCATAAATAAATATTCGTGGGGAGTGTTTCTATTTTCTAGTTACGCCACTGAATTGAAGTTATAGGAAATTTTGCTTTACATGGAGGCATCTACTTTATCGACGTTCAAAGTTTCTTTCCTATTCCTAGAGTTTTTCGCCAGAAAACTTTTTTCTCAATTACCAACATTTTGATATATACAAACGTTCTTTAGTGCTTTTTATTTTACCTGTCAAATTTTTAACACGATATCTCAATCCGTGTGAATGTAGTGAAAACCAAAAAAAAATTAAAATAATTCTAGACACAAATTTCATAAGCTTACTTGACCACATCATATCGACCTTATCGACGTTGAAAGTTTCTTTTTTTCTCCGCTAGAAATCGCTAAAAATTCTCGGAAAATAATGACAGGTTATGTGTGTGCAGATACCTATTTGTTGATTTGCAACGAATTTGCCAAAGGTTATTGTTTATGTCAATTTTTTTAGAACGCTTAGACGATTTAATCCTAAATTTGTGCCAGTGCTCAACATACGGGAATAAAAAAATCTGAAATGCATCAAACTAAAAATACATGTAAAGTGCTACATCTCGAATGGTAATATCCCAAATTATAAATAAACTTTCTTTAGAATTATAAACATATTTATGTATACAAACGTTCTTTAGTGCTTTTTATGTTATCTGTCAAATTATTAACACGATATCTCAATCCGTGTGGATGTAGTGAACACCAAAAAAAATGAAAATAATTTTACCCACTTATTTTTACTCAAATAATTTTTTTCAAAATTATTACTCAAACTAAGTATACAAACGCAGTTAATTGTCTCATTTTATATATCCCAAACTTTGAGAGCGAAATATCAGTGTCTTTGGACGTGGTGAACACCAAAAAATTTTTTCCTAACCGAAGACTGGTTCGGTTACGTGGTCACCGTAGAGCATGCCCTTAAATCAGTAATAGTGTATTTATTCTAATTATAATTGATTGCATTTGACTTTTGAAACGGCCGAATGAGCTGAATAGGGTATGAATCGTTAGATAACAATATTTTCTGCATATTCTGAAAATTTTAGACAATCCGTAAGTAAGGTCCCATTTCGGCACAACCACCTTGAATTGGGGATAAATCTTCTGTTTCCATGTAGGAATTAGTGACTTCGAAAAATAATTGTATATATTGATAACGCTGGTGCCATATATTATTACACCCTTCTAATTAAAAACATTTTATCAAAATTGTGAAATTATTAATTATTTACATCCTAGTTCTAAGCCAGTCTAGGTAATTGATGTAAGAATGTTCCTATATAGATATTAAATGAAATGTCTAGTTCCGCAAATGAATTCTAGCATTTTTTTCTTTACCTCCTTATTTGTTACCTTACTTCCTTGGTCTACTTTTTATGAATAATCGCGGATCACCATGGATTACTTCGGATAACGTGAATTACTTCGGATAATGCTGATTACTTCGGATTACCGTTTCGGATCACCAAGTGGTCCAGCGGATTACCACAGTTGTTTCCCCCTCGGCACTACACTATGTATGAGTGGTTTACCCGACTGACTTCGTTTAGTTTACCACATGCGTATCTCGCTCGCGCATGCGCGTCCGTCTTCATAAGCAACAAGAATCTGTGGGCAAAAACAAACATCATGTATGGCTGTATCTATATCAGCAATAAAATATAATAAATCTAGTCATAAATATTATTGTACTGCAAATTCATTTCTGTCAGTGTATACGGTAGATAGTTGCAAAATAAAAATTATGCCAGTACATTTGCCTAATCAGCATAGTGTTACTATTGATGATGCTGAAAGTGAAGATGCTATAAGAAACGCATTGGAAAAAAACTATGCTAATTAATTATTTTTATTTAAATGGACGTGATAGTGATGCAAAACGATATACGTATTCTGAAATCTCATCTCACTACGTATTTAAAAAACATAGTGGATCAAAATTATCAATTTTTCAAAAACGAAAAACAAAATTTAAGGTTATTGGACGAATGTACTCTGTTCGTCCGATTACAATAGAACTATTTTATCTGAGACTATAACTAATAACAATGAAAGGGGCTGTAAGTTTCCAAGATCTCAGAACTGTTAATAAATAAACTTATGATACTTTTCAAAGAACATGTTTAACGTTTATTTTTTCGTATTTTAATATTTTGTCAACCTATCAATTTTGAGGAACTATGGGATAAATTTAAATATGCTATGTCACAAGATTTTTAGAGAAAATATAATATACAAGAAACATACATAAGATCATATATTCAGATAAATACCTATCTTTCTTACGAAAGATCCGATATTAGTAGCTTTCCAATGATGCCAAAAATAACTAAATTTCAGAACGATATTGAGATTCACGATGACGAGTAATCGCTTACTCAACATGAACAACTCGCTCAGACTTAGTACTACAAATTAAATGGAAAACAAAAAGATATTGTAGACGCAATCCTTAATGTTGCTTTTTCGAAGGAAGAAAGGCCTTTTACATCATGTTTTTATAATGATGGACCTGGTGACTCAGGAAAGACATACATTTATACAACTACATATCATTTGTTAAAGGCAAGGGAAAAAATATATGTACGATGGAATTTACAGGTATTGCAACAACATTACTTCCACAAGGAAAGACTGCACATAAAACTTTCGGCATACCAGTTCGTTTATTTTCTGATTCCGTCTCCCGTATAAAAACTCAATCTAAAAATGCTAAATACTTACGAGAAATAGATATTTTTATTTGGGACGAAGCTCCAGCGGCCCCAAGGTATGCTTTGGAATTACTATATCGAACATTACGTGACTTCATGAATGTTGATTCACTATTTGATGGGGAAATTATCATTCTTGGCGGAAATTTTAGGCAGTTACTGCCTGTGCAAACTCATGCGATTCGCAGCGAGTTAGTAAAGTTATCCATTAAATTCAGTTGACTTTGAATGCATGATTTTCTATTACAGAAAATATGAGTACTTTACCACAAGAAGCAGATCTCGAAAAGTATTTATTGTCTGTGGAGATGGTACTTTATATGACTATCAGAATTATTTAATAGCTCCAGAAAAATGTGTAGCTACTAGAACCGAGGATATAGTATAGACAATGTTTAGTAAACTTATTAAGGATCGAAGATTTGGAGATCTAGCAAAGACAGCTATATTATCAGCACGAAATGTTAATGTTGAAAAAATAAAGTACAGAGTCGTGGAGCTATTGGATAAAACCACAAAACGAATTTATACAAGTGTAGGATAAACTTTCGATACTATCGGATTACATCTTCGTAAAGATGTATTTAATCATGGACAATTGTATGTGGCATTTTCCCGAGTTCGCTCTTGGCATTCACTAAAATTTTTCCTAACAGAGCAGCGGCAAAATAATATTACAAAGAATTATGTGTATACAGAAATATTCAAATAATCTTGTATTTTTAAATAATTAAAAATAATATTTAGATTAAATTAAGTTTCATTATAAATTGGATATGCAACAGCAACAAAAACAAATTCATACATTCTTGGACAAAAATGTAGGATAAAATTAAACTAAGTACATCTGATAGTAAAGAAATACATAAAATATGATAAAATATAATACCTTGAAAAAAAGGACACGCGCGCGCGACAGCGCGCGTTCGGTCTCATAAATGAAAAAGGCGAATTTGGTTTAAATTACGTTTATTCAAATTTTCTTACTAATAACATAAACGAAATTTAAATGTATTAAGGTACCATTCACAAATCTGATTTTTGGTAATTTCTCAATCACTTCTTCAGACTGGAATTTTGTTTACACCAGGAATTGTTTAACATTATATGACATATGACGCCCCTGTCGGCAAATACCGAAGGAGGACGTTTAATTACTTTAGTTCACATAGATAAGGATTCCAGGAATCAATGATGACGTCATCAGACTGAAATTTTGTTTACCGAGAAACGTGTTCGAACCTGCATAAAAAAACACGATATAATGTCTTTTTTCCTTAACACCTATAATCTAATTTCATTTCTGTATCATGGTGTCAGCGCACAACAAAGGCAGTCATGAGTCATTGAGGGTGCTTGCAGATCTCGGAAATTTTCAATGGTGCCCCATTGCGATAAACATTCAATACATAAATTATATAATTTTGGGATGAAAAACTTCAATTCCGGGAATAGCCGGTATTAAATAGCATGCGCTCGAGCCACAAGTTTGCTATTCGTACGGAAAATTTGTATCAAAAATTCGCCCTACCTATCTGCTGAAATTCATATGAAGCCAAACAATAATCCTTTAAAAAGTGAAATTTACTGCAATCAAGGTATAAATTTCGAATCTAAAGATTGCATCGGTCATTTAATAGGGTTTTCGCCATGCAGACTAGAAGCTAATCAAGCTTATGAATTTGATCACCCTGTATCCAGCATAAAAGTGAATTTTTTTAGAATTGAGTGTAGCATAACTACAGGTGCATATATTAATGGTCGAAAAGTACATACTATTGATGAATTTTTCCCTCTAGTGCCACCTGGATATAAGATAGTGGAAGAACCATCTCAACTCATTTACTCACCAGTTCCCGTGCAGACAATAGCTTATATGGTAAGGACGTTTACTATGCAGTCATAGGGAATATAATGATATAAACGCTAGCATGCAATGCAACCCGTCTTGCATTTGTGTAATGCAAGAAAGTACTATATAGGCTCTTTTAATTCGGTTTCTAAATCTCCCATGCTCCAGATCTTGCGCTGATTGGTCAAAGGCTTCGAGACTCAGAAGACGTGCGGAAAAAAAATATATACGGTATATAACCTAATTCTGAAAAAGATTATGTTCCTCAGGATTCACAACGCATTTCAAATAAATAATTAGTTACGAATTAAAAAAAAATGTAACACAACATTATAATTGTTCACAAATTCATTCAAGACGTGCATTAAGTACTTTCTTAAGAATTAGAGTTGAATTAGAGTCTAGACAGCCAGCGCACAGTGCGGCGAATTAGAAAATTGGGGTTCAAAATGATCCAGAGCCTACAATTTTCATCCGATTCCATCATTTTTTAAAAATTAAAGCTTATTAAAATCAGAAGAGGTCTGTCGAGGGCGAGTCTGCTAAAAATACTCTGCTTGTTTGTTATTGAAGTTGCAAAATACCAAAAAACCATAATTTTCTATATTTGAGCTGCCTGTTCTGTAGCATTCATTGATTTTACCTCAAAAAGGTGAAAAACTGATGGATTTGTAATCGATGAACAAATCCTAATATCCTAGATTAAGTTGGTGCAATCTTTTTAATTTTTATAAACAAATTTATGAACAAAAGACATTCCGCATTCCTGACTCTAAATGTTGTTTTGTTATAAAAATCTTTCTTCCACTTTTGTTCAAATGTGGACATGAAATAAGATAACTTATCTTCGCTTGCTTTCAGACATTCGTTTTTAATATCACAATTGGCTTTGATATAGTTCAGAAGTTTTCCTCTATCTTTGTCGCCACTTGTGATCAGAAAATCACAAAGAACTTGCTTCAGAACTTTAAATTAATTCATTGTTAGAAAAGTGAATTTGATCGAGAATAAGGTTTTCGATTGAAAGTGTTGAAGGAATGATTTGAAACTTACAACTGATAAAACTTCATAGTACCAGAAGAAGAACACGAAAACAAAGTATTCACAAATCTACACTTTATGAGAAATAATCTTCACTTTTAGGACTTAAAGAGTCCTAAATAATGAAGGTCGGGAAAACACAAAAATCCAATGGATACATGCGTGAACTTTTCAATGTCCTTTCAAAAAACATTGAGATTTTTCCTATTTGAAAGCGTTTATTAATTGTATTTGTTGAGCAGAATTGTTAATAAAAATGAAAAATATTGTCAAACGTGAGTCTCCTCCATCAGAATATTAATTCAGGGATAAAGTGAAAAATTGTGCAAAAAAATGGATTTTTTCTATGAAAGAGTGACCATTTAATGCATTTGTTAATCATCATCGTTTCTAACAATGGTAAATATTTTTATTATCCATTTCTGTCATGGAATTTTCATTTCTGAAGGCAATCCTAATGATTCCACACAAAAAATGCATTTTATATATACAGAGGCGCTTATTTATTAAATTTGTTTGTGAAATTTGTTTATGACAATCAAAAATTAAACTTTATTGTTTAATTTCAATGTAACTTTAATTTAACTCGATTTCGCGGGGAAAAACGTAATAAAAAGAACTTCCAGGCTACAATATACAACAATAATCGATTTTGTTTATAAATTTGTTTATAACAATTGAACATATTGCGCGAACTTCGTGTAAGTTATTAGGATTTGTTAATCGATTAATTTTCACCTTTTTGAGCTAAAATCAATTAATGCTACAGAACGGGCAGCTCAAATATGAAAAATTATGGTTTTTTGGAATTTTGAATCTTGAATAACAAACAAACAGAGCCTTATTAGCAAAATCGCCCTGCACAGACATCTTCAGAATTTAATTGGCCTTAATTAAAAAAAAAGATGGAATCAGATGAAAATTCTAGGCTCTGGATCGTTTTGAATGCCGATTTTCTAATTCCCCGGACTGTGGCAGCGCCAGGGTGCAGTGATTAATTGCCGCCCCGCTCGCCTCAAACCTTATAATTTTCTTTGGCCATATACCATTCAAAAATTTGTATAATAATGTATAAAAATAATAATAATTAAAAATCATAATCTACATCTACATCAGTTTCACTTGTCTTATTGTCGGTTAATTTCAATTGCACATCTGTACATCGTGGTAACAATTCATCTTTGGCAATATATTTTAAAGTGGAGCTACAGTCGAGGAAGATAAATATTTGATAAAGATTATTCAACATCGAAAATCTATTGCTTAAAGCATCAATCGCTACATATACAGCAATAAAATAAAAGCTTATTTTGTATTTCTGTTCAGGATCCTGAATGGCTTCGTCCTTAGTTTTGTCGATGCGTGCGTGTTGATTTTTTCGTCTTACGGTTGTCACTTCAAGTAACTTTGACTCTGCTTCAAAAATATTAGCCAATAACAATTAGCTCATAAAATAGTAGTACATAACTCTTGCAATCAGTGTACACACGTTGCTGCAATCTCCTTGCAATCACTTGAGATCACCATGCAATCACTCACAATCACATGCAGTCAGTTGCAATCACCTACAATCACCTGCAATCACTCTGTAATGAATTTGAAATCACTCTGTAATCACATGTCTCCACCCTGCAATCAAGTGCAATCACTCTGCAATCACATGTCGACTTGGATATTATGTTTTATTTTGTTTTACACTATTCAATTAAGTGATAAAATCTATCATTTATTTTTGTAACGATTTTATCATGTAATTGAACGGTTTTAGAAAAATATTATCTAAATACACTTATGGTTATTAATGGTTTATTACAAAATAATGTATCGCTCCATGCAATTGATATTATTGCTTGTCCCTCGGCGTGCAGACATCTTGCCAGCCGACGTCACGTCTATAAATCTCTAAGTTTTGTCTGCTACGTCATAGGCGACGTCCTATATCGGTCACTATAGTATCTTCCTGTTGTATACATACGTTTATGTACAATTTTTGACTGTAATAAATTTAGCAATCAATTTTCTTCAATTTTCAATAGTTGAAAATTAAAGCTTTGGCGGTTAAAATCTTAAAAAATGATGCAAATTTAGATTCCATTTTAAACAGTTCAAAACTCAAGAAAAAAGATAAATTTATATTAAAAATAAGTGTTAAAAATTTACTATTTAGATAATTTTAACTGAGAATTTAATAAATAAACATTTCCATCCGTTACAAAAAGGATTAAAAAATTAATTTTATCAAAAATTTACTATATAAAATTCAAATTTTCGGAGTTGAGGCTCGACAGCGTCCACCCCGTTGCATAGTTCGACTTGCAAGTATATACACGTGTAGATTAGGCACTGGAGATGGTTCCTACCACAACCTGAATCGCTAATTGCTAATAGCATTTGTTTAATAAATAAAGAAAAATAGCGTTGACTATATACGAGGTGTGTTAAAAAAATAAGGTGACTTTTCAATTTTCGCGGGCTACGTACATTCAAGTTTAAAATTTTTTGATTTGTTATGTTGGTAGACTCATCACGATTATATGTTCACAGATTTGACTATATAGCTCGTGTTGTTTTTCTGGCAGAGGCGTAAAAGGTTAGAAGGTTTTGGTGTGCTCGGCGATTTTCTTCTTTCGAAAAAAATGGAGCAAAGAGTTTGCATTAAAGTTTGTGTGAAAAATGGAATCCAGTGCTCTAAAACTCTTGAAGTGTTGACAGTTGCATACGGTGAGTCTACTCTAAGTAAGAAAAATGTGTATAAGTGGTACAAGCTGTTCCAGGAAGGCCGAGAGGATGTCGAAGACGAACCTCGCCCTGGACGTCCCAACACGTCAACAACAGATGAAAACGTTCAAGACTTATACATGCCTGGGCGTGCCACAGAGCCGCATTCCGGATGTGACATCTATAAAGGATACTCTCCGAAGCAGATACAAACGTCTCATCCGACAGATTTGGTCTTCCGAACT
>NC_046664.1:141691175-141694278 GCF_010883055.1 Belonocnema kinseyi | reverse complement strand
GAGAAAAACTTTCGTGAACAGCTCCTCGATAAGAGGATGCACGGTATCTTCCACAGAAATGTGAAGGATCAGTCAATGTCTTGTGAGCTAACGTTTGCTTTAATTTCCTGAAAAATTAAAAATTGTTGATAAGAGTGTGGAAAACTGAATACTCATATGGTAAAGTATTGCATGCCCTTAAACCAAAATAAATTTTAAAGGTTTAAAGTGAATAAATAAATTTTATTTAAGCTCCCGTGTAGAAAAGTTTCAATGGGTGAACAATGGGTCAGCAATGGCATAAGCGTGGGGTGAGTGTGGGGTGAGCGTGGGTTAAGCATGTGGTAAGCGTGGGTTAAGCATAGGGGAAGCGTGGGGTAAGTGTAGTTCAAGATGAGTTAATGTTCACTTATGGTCCTCCCACGGTCGCCCTATGGTTATGGACAATAGGTCAAGCATGGCTAATGGCCCCTCTCCCATATTTCGCACGCGGTAGAACGTGATTTGGGTTGAATTGAACTTTGGCAACATTTTCGAAGATGGACACAATATTCTTCATTTTTCTCCACTTTTTACAAAGGATTTGTTGAAAAATAGTTTCTTTTATTGGACTTTACGAAATTTTCAGAAAACAACACTATCCAATCAATAATGCATTGGTCATGGCTCAATGGTAGCATAGCGCAAGACTTGCTCTTATCCGTCTCCCATGCTTAGGAGATGCTAAACACAAATGAATGAATACTCAAAAAGCATTCAAGTGTTAGAAGAAATTAGCCCTAGCTAGAAATTAAAATCTTAGGTTTGCCAATAGCCGACACATCTCTACATAGCTAGTTCACTACCCGTGTGCACCGGATCGTTCACGACGTCATCTACAAGAACTTTTAGAACATTTAAACTGTGCTAAAAGCCAAAATAATTACGAATGGTGACTCGAGGACCCGGGTGCACCGAGTCGCGCATCAGGTAGTTTATTACATATTCTACGAGAACTTTTCAAAATTGAAAAGGTTCCAACAGCCAAAATGACTAAAGATTGTGTATCGACGATCCGGATACACCGGATCGAGCACCAAGTACTATGATACGTATTCTACGAAAACTTTTTAATATTTAAACTTAGTGTATAACGATAAAAACTGCAAATGGTGACTCGACGACCCTGGTGCAGCAGACCATGCAACAGGTTGTTTGGAACGTATTCTATGAGAACTTTTTCAAAATTTAAAATGTTCCAACAGCTAAAATAACTAAAAATTATGAGTCGACTATCCTGGTGCACCGGGTCGCGCACGAGGTAGTTTAGCACGTATTCTACGGAAACTTTTTCAAAATTTAAATAGTTACAACAGCGAAAATAACTCAAAATTGTGTTTCGACTATCCGAGTACACCAGATCGAGCACCAGGTAGTATAATACGTATTCTACGAGAAATTTTTAAACATTTAAGTTTTGTGAATAACGAAAACAATACTAAATGGTGAGACGACGACCCCGACGCACCAGAACATGCACCAGGTAGCTTATTCCAACAGCCAAAATGACTAAAAATTGTTTGTCGACGATCCGGTTGCTCCGGATTGAGCACCAGGTGATATAATACGTATTCTACGAGAACTTTCTAAAAATCTAAATTGTTCCAATAGCGAAAATAACTCAAAATTGTGTGTCAACGATCCGGATACACCGGATCGAGCACCAAGTAGTATGATTCGTATTTCACGAGAACTTTTAAAAAATTCAAATTTTGTGAATAACGAAAACAATATCAAATGGTGAGGCTACAACCCTGGTGCACCGGATCGAGCACCAGGTAGTTTAATACGTATTATACGAGAACTTTTTAGAAATTAAAATTTTGTCAATAATTAAAATAATTCCAAATGGTGAGCCGACGACCCCGATGCACCGGGTCGCGCACCTGGTAGTTAAAAACTTATTCTCCAAGAACTTTTTAAAAATTTAAATTGTGCCAACTGCTAAACTAACTACTAATGGTGAGTCGACAAACCGGATGCACAGTGTCGCGCACCAGATAGTTTATCACGTATTATACGGGAATTTTTTTAAAGTTTAAATTGTTGAAACACCCAAAATAACTAAAAATTATGTGTCAACGATCCTGGTGCAACGGATCGCGCACAAGGTAATTCAGAACGTCATCTACAAGAACGTTTCTGAAATTGAATTTTTGCCAGTAGCAAACAAAAATTAAAAATTGTACGTCAACAACCCGGGTGCGTCGAATCGTCCATTAGGTCATTCAAAACGTCATTCACGTAGTTATTTTGTATTTATTTCTGAAATTTACACCATCTGGTAGTTATTTTGACTATTCAAACCATTTAAATTTTTAAAATGTTTTTGATAACTACGTGCTAAGCTACCTCGTGCGCGATTCAGTCCGCACGATTCATCGGCTTACTATTAGAAGTTATTTTAGATTTTTGAATAATTTCAATTTTGAAAAAGTTTTGTAGAATACGTGGTAAGCTACCTAGTACGCGATTAGCTTGAAACGGATCGTCGCCTTACTATTGGAAGTTATGTTGATTGTTGGAACAACTTAAATTTTAAAACAGTTTTTGCATAATACGAGGGTAGTTCAATAAGTCCTTAGAATGAAGTATAAAAACAATTTTTTTTGGGTAAATTTTTTTTAATTTTTCAACATAATCTCCTTGGAGCTTTATACACTTGGTCAATCGCTTTTCAAGGTTTTTTAATCCTTCAGAAAAGTGCGTTTTCGGAAGTTCCTCAAAATAAGCACTTACAGAGGCAATGACGTCTTCGTTGTCTGGAAATCTCTGCCCACCGAGCCATTTTTTCAAGTTTGGAAATAAGAAAAAGTCACTGGGGGCTAAATCTGGTGAATACGGTGGGTGTTCGACCAATTCGAATTTTAGTTCTTCAATTTTAGCCATTGAAACGAAGCATGTGTGAACTCGGGCGTTGTCGTGATGAAAGAGAATTTTTTTTCTCGCCAAATGTGGTCGTTTTATTTTAATTTCTTCTTTGAGCTGCTCTAATAATGATGCATAATATTCACCAGTGATTGTTTTACCCTTTTCCAAGTATTCAATAAGTATAATTCCACGTGCATCCCAAAAAACTGTAGCC
>NC_046664.1:141675982-141691075 GCF_010883055.1 Belonocnema kinseyi | reverse complement strand
GTGGATTTTATTGATGATTTCGGGAGTACTTGCTTCTACGGGCCTTCCTGAACGTGGTTCGTCATTTATTGATGTACGACCACGCTTAAATTCATTTACCCATTTATAAACTGTTGCTAAGGCAGGGGCAAATGTGCCATGAAATGAATCCAATTCATTTTTTATCTCGTATGGAGTTAAACCCTTTAAATGAAAATGTTTGATTACCGCTCTGAACTCGTTTTTTTTCCATTTTTCTTAACGAACAATTTTTTTTTTCAATTGGTTATAAAAACACGTAAACTCAGAAGATGTGGACTGTGACTGCACCATATATCTAGTCGGGAGTGGTGCTGACTGAAAACAGATGATTTGGAGCGATTCGCGCGCCATATGTGTTGGTAATTCTAAGGACTTATTGAACTACCCTCGTACGTGCTGAGCATACTATTGAAGGTTATTTTGTCTGTTGGAACAATTTTAATTTCGAAAAAGTTATTGTAGAGTACGTGCTAGGCTACGTGGTGCACGACCCATCATTTGGAATTGTTTTCGTTATTCAACAAATTTAAAGTTTCAAAAAGTTCTCGCAGAACTCGTATGATACTACCTGTTATTGTATGATACTTGTATGAATATTGTATTGTACCTATTATTGTATGATACTACCTGTTATTCACAAAGTTTAAATTTTTTAAATATCTCGTAGAATACGTATTATACTGCCTGGTGCTCGATACGGTGTACCGGATCGTCGACACACAATTTTTCGTTATTTCCGCTGTTAAAACAATTTAAATTTTTAAAAAGTTCTCGTAGATCAAATGCTTTTCGCTGCTGCTGCGCGATCCGGTGCACCGGTGTCGTTGACTCACCATTTGGAGTTGTTTTCGTAAATCACAAAGTTTGGATTTTTTTTAAGTTCTCGTCGAATACGTATTATATTACCTGGTACTCGATCCGGTATACACGGATCGTCGACTCTCAATTTTTAGTTGTTTTGGCTGTTAAAACAATTGAAATTTAGAAAAAGTTCTTTTAGAATACGCGCTAAATTATCTGGTTCAATATAGTAGATTGTTATAAACAATTTTACTTATTTTGAACTTGGAAGATTTTTTTCCGTTTTTTTACCTTTTAAATTTTTGTTTAAGATTCTCGAATATGCATGAAAAGTTTGAGAATGGAGAAATGAAAACTTCAAACGTGTTACGAATTTTTATAATCCACCGCACACGTTGCAGCGAGCAAGCTAGCGAGCACAGTAGACGACGTCGCGTGTATTTTCAAAAACACTTGGAGTTTTCATTTCTCTATTCTCAAATTTTTCGTGAATATTTCAGAATCCTCAATAAAAATGTAAAGGTAAAAAAAGCGAGAAAAAAAGAATAATTTTTCCTTTTAAAAACTTCCTTTACAGTGAGCGATTGAAAACAAATGATTATTTTCGAACAAAAAACGCGAAAAAAATGTTTTGTACAAAAAAAATTTGATTCTAAATCTCCTGCTTGTACAATGTTTGATTGTCATGACCCCCCCCCCCCCCCCCCCCCCCCCCCCCCACACACATATATATATATATATTTCCAGCCTCAAGTGTCAGGACTTATATAACTGTATAAAATGGATGAAAATAAAAAAATTAATAAATCAAAAATTCCTTTTCAAAAATTCAGTTGAAGCTTAAGTTTTTCAGGTATAAAATATTTAGGCTAGATGAATGAGGAGCGCGGTATACACAGACGTACGTGAGCGTTGATACAGCATAGTGTTATTGAAGCAAGCGCGACGTGAGAACATCGGTCATTACACTACGTTCGACTCCCACTCATACACGAGTAGCTGTTCATACCGGGCTTCTGATTGGTCTATCTTAAATATTTTAGAACTCAAAAACTAAGACTTCAACTGATTTTTGGAATAGGAATTTTCCAATAATTATTTTTATATAGCTATATTAATCCGAATATTTGAGTCTGCGACAACCTGTATATACATTTTTTTTTTTAGTTGACATAAGCTACTGGTGGTCGGAAATTAAGGAAGCACACAACAGAGGAAGAAGAAGAAGCCTAAGAACGACTGTCAGTGTATAGTGGGACATAAAGGAGCGTCTGTAGTTATGCCACGCGAATGAAAATAAACGAGTAACTAAAAGTAAAGGTGAACCGGTTCGAACTCTTCAGTGTTTTTTGTCCTTGGCGAAAGTTAGTAATCGGCTCGGTACGTCTACGGCGACGACGCCTACAATCAAGTCGTCGTCGTCGTGGTAGTCGCTTTTGACTTTGTTGCATTTGGATACCCTTTATCTTCCCGACCAAAAACCATCACGTTATTCTGGAACGCATGTAAAACTTTAACGAATAAGACTCATAAATCAGGAGTATGTCGTTCACGTGCAGGATCCAGTTTTTAAACGATGTGGACCCGTTTGCTTCCACGAGTTCCTATCCTGAACCACCCAGACCGCCAGTGCACACCTTCAGCGCGACCTTGCCTCTCATAAACCAACTTTCCGCGGTTCATCGACTATTACAAGCCCCTCACAGGGTGAGTTGTTCTTCATTCCATTTAAATTAATCGCTACATCTTTTTAAAAATGAAATTATTTTCTCCAAATTTCCCTACTGGAGAAAAAGTTTTCTCCGTAAACTCAACAGTTAATAATCGTTAAATGACAAATCATTCCTTAGAAATTAGATATGTAATATTGGCCTCGTGTTTGACCCCATTGCTGATTTTTTTACTCTTGGAATTTTTTAAATGTCGCACTTTCATTGAAAATATCGACGAAAAATGTAATAGTCGACGAAAGCATTGGAGACGAATTTGCAACGCTTTTATCTAACTTCAGATCAAATATCTCTGCGACTTACTGCCAATTTATTATAAGGTAATAAAAATAATTTAATTATTTTAAAAAGATTCCTCACTTTCTCCTTCCTTCATTTTTACAATACAATGACCACTATATATAGCATTTTTCTGATTTTAAGTAAATGTAAGGCTATTCATTTAAAATGAAATAAGTCTAATTTTCCAGGTTATTTTACTGAAAATTCAAATATTGCGTTAGAAAGTTATATATTTTTGTTATTACATATTTAATTACCTTGGGCAAATTCATATTTCTGACTTGAAAATTCAACTTTTTTGTTGAAAATTTGTCCTTATTGCTTGATAATTAACCTTCCTTGGTTGAAATATTAACTATCACATTTTTCGTCGAGAATTCATTTTTGTTGTTGTTAAAAAGGTGGAAAGTCTAACTGGTTTGTTAGAAATTCAATTTATTTAGTAGAAGATTCATCATGTTAGTTGAAAATGAATATTTTTATATAAAAAATATTCTGTTAAAAGTTCCCGGTAAAAAGCCTTGCATTAAAAGGTATTACAAATCTTGAATCCCTAAGAATGCCGTTTCTGTCCTTCGTTTTTTAATCCTCATTAGGCGGCGAAAATGAAAAGATTCCAATCCCTTTTAATGCCGCTTTCAGTTGCCAGACGTAACCTCTATTAAATTAAAAACAAAATTTTCGTTTGAAGCATTAGAACGCGTTCCAAAAGCATAAAATGTGCAAAATCTAGTAGGATTGTATACTAGAATACATATCTTTATCGTAAAATGATTGCTTTGTTCAAAACATATAAAATCATGATCAAAAATTCAAATAATTATTTTTCACCAGAATCTTATGTGTGAGAATTAATCCAGAGATCGTAAAATGACTGGTGCTATGTTTTAAAAAGCTTTTTACCTCATTATTATTCGAAAAACAGTAAATGAAAGTGAAAAACTTTTCTAAATTGAAAGGGATTAAAATTTTTTCATTTCTTAGTTGTGTACAGAAAAAAATTTTCGACGCTAGGTACAGAAAGGAATTCAATTTCAGAGCTAACTTCAACTGCTGTGGTGATTTAAGACGGGAGGATAAAAACGGGATCCAGGAGTATTCAATATTTCTCACGTTACCACTGGATGAATGAAATTTTTTAATACTTTTTAATGCAAGTCTTCTTACCGGGTTCTTCCTTTTTGTTTGGTAAATAATGGTTCTAATGGCTTTATTGTTAGTGGTTAATATTTCGGTGGTTTCATCCAACTTCAGCTCAAAGATATCTCTGGAATTTACTATAAATATACTGTAAGGCAATAAAAGTAATTGTATGTATTTCAAAAGGGTTTCTCAATTTTCAAGAATTTCTTGATTTTTGTAGTAGATAGACCTATAGGTATAGCATTTTGTTAATTTCAAGTACATATATCGTTATTGATTTAAAATTAAATTCATGTATTTTCTTCAAAATTCATTTTTTCGATTTAAAATTATTTTTATTGGTTGAAATTTCATCTAGTTGGTGAAAAGTCGAACTGGTTTGTGGACAATTTAATTTATTTGGTTAAATATTCATCAAGTGAGTTAAAAATTCATCTTCGTGTTTGAAAACTGAATTGTTTTATTAAAAATTCTTGTTTCTTATGTTTGAAAATTGATGGTTTTATTTACTGGGATTTTCTATGAATGTATTATTTCTGAGGCACTAAAAAGAATTTCATGTATTTTAACAAGATTCCTCAATTTTCGAGAATTTCTTCATTTTTATAATACACTGACCAGTAGATATAGCATTTTTCTGATTTCAAGTAAATTTATAGTTATTGATCTAAAATTAATTTCGCTTTTGTCCACGTTACTTTGGGCATTAAGCCATGAGTGCATGCATACGGCTGTCACATTCGATCCAGAGAGGCAGAAGAAAAGTCGACGTAGGTAGATTCGGTTATTGCCGGCATTTGGCCTTTTGCCCGTGAATTAAGCTACCCTTCTAGAAATAATCAATTGAGATCAATAAGAAATGATAGAATTAATATCTAAATCTTTCCGAATCGTGTGTTTTAATTGTGCCAAAACGATTAGTAAAGATTAAGCATTTTGCATTTCCAATTTTCCCAATCGGGTACTTGGAATTTGGCACGTAATAGCAGTACTTTCGTATGGCGGGATTTCTTTAAAAACACACTATCAAAATTAATCGGAATTTTCCCGAAAATTTTGTAGGTAAAATTCTCTATTTTGGATGGGGAAATTTATTTTCCCATAAAATTGGGAAATTTTCCCTTATCTGTGGAAAATTATCGTTTTTAAAGTTAACATCACCATAATTTATGGCAATTTTCCCAATGACTTGAGAAATAAAAAAAAATACATGAAGTTTCGGGAATTTTTCAACTTTTTAGGTGATTTTACCAGTTTTAAGTGGAAAATTACTTGAAATATAATAGGGAATTTTTCTTCAATGATTAGTAATTTTCCTGTTAAAATTGGAAAAAATATTTTTCCAATATTTGTAAAAAATTATTGTTTCTAAAGATAATAATACCATAATTTACGTTATTTTCCCAATGACTTCGGAAATAAAGAAAGTTCATGACGTTTCGGGAATTTTTCCACTTTTTAGATAATTTTACCAGTTTTAAGTGGAAAATTACTCGAATTATAATAGAGAATTTTTCCTCATCCATTGGTAATATTCTTGTTAAAATGGGAAAAAATATTTTTCCAATATTTGTGGAAAATTACCGTTTCTAAAGATAATGTTACCATAATTTATGTTATTTTTCCCAATGACTTCGGAAATAAAGAAACCTCATGGAGTTTCGGGAATTTTCCGACTTTTTAGGTAATTTAGGGAATTTTTCCTCAAACATTAGTAATTTTCATGTTAAAATTGAAACAAAAATTTCCAATATTTGTGGAAAATTACCGTTTCTAAAGATAATATTAGCACAATTTACTAAAATTTTCCCAATGACTTCGGAAATAAATAAACCTCACCAAGTTTCGGGAATTTTCCCACTTTTTAGGTAATTTTGCCAGATTAAAGTGGAAAATTACTCGAAATATAATAGGGAATTTTTCCTCAATCATGACCAACTTTCCTGTTAAAATTGTTAATAATGTTTTTCCAATATTTTTGGAAAATTACCGTTACCATTTGGAGGTAGAAAATATTTTCATCAAAATAGTCATTTTCAAACACTTTTCATTTATCATATATGCGTAAAGTAATAAAAGTTCAAATAAACATTTTTATTTAAACTTTTTTTAACTTAAATTAAGCATTATATTATAATACATTTCTTTCTTTATGAGCTGAACAAAATTATTTCGTGCATTTGAGCCTTATTCAAAACTTCATTATACTTATGTTTCTATTTGTCTCAGTAGAAACGCTACCTGTACCGTTATCCTGTATTAATAATAATTCTCATGCTGATTTCTAATTGAAAACGTATTAAAATAATTTTAAATAATAATGAACGTAAAGGTAATATCATAAATTGTAAAAAGTTGATAAATTATTATTTTAAACTAGCAGATTGTTTATGGCGTTATTATTTACTACTGGCGCGCCCAGTGCTGGGTTAAAGATGGTGCGAATATCCACCAATCTCCCTTTAATACACGGAAGATTCTAAAACTGATTGTTTTTTTTACTCTAATTAACATATACGTTTACTTATTTTTACAATATTTTTCTCTTAAACTTAACACAAAATTGATAAGTACTAGTAATCCACAAGAAAGAATTGTGTACTTAAGAAGGGTAAACATAGGCCTGAAAATATCTTAAGACGGCTCTGAATTTGGGTTTCTTCCATTCCAAATTTCTGACCTAAAGCCTCGAACCCAAAGGGGGAGGTTGTAAACTGCTAGCAGATTCAGTGCAACATATTATCATCTACTTTTCATCATCATCAAAAAGGTAAGTAATATTATTCTTCATTTCTGATATTGAAATTAGGTGAATAATTTTAACTTGTTGGGTCAGGAAAATATTTAATTGCTTATATTCATAAAAATATACATTATTTCCAAATAAGATTTTGTTAAAGTTGTACAGATATATATATTTTTTTTTTCTTCAAAGAATTGATTAGTGTTGTTAAAAATAAATTTTTGAAACTGAAAATAAAGTATGTACTTGAAATATTTATTCAGATATAATGTTTTCATTTCTAGATTATTTTACATGTCTAAATATAATTTGGCTTTAGTACGGACAGAAACCAATCTTGGGTAATCCATAAGTGTTTGCAGCCTATCTAACTGATAAACTCCTTAAACAGATTCCATATAAGTTTTTCTATTTTTGTATTAGTTTTAAATAACGCCATTCAAATTTGGACTTTTCATGGTTTAAAATTGAAATTTGAACTTTCGCATTTTGAATTCTTCAAATTTAATTTGAAAATTGTTTTATTTACATGTTTTTTCAAAGTAACAGAGACCACAATCTTTCCCGGCTTTTTTAAATTTCCCTTTTTCTCTCTAAATACACGATATTTGAAAGGACAATATTTTTATTATGTGTGAAATTCACTAAAATTAGTAATTGTATGTAAATTATGTGTTATAATTAATTAGGCGTTTTCAAGGTTAAACTTTAAATTTTACTAAAATCATTTTTATAATTAAATTCAAATTCTTTGTTGAAAGAATAATATACAGTGAAACCGAGAGTAAAACAAACGAGCATTACTCTATCTGCATCTTTGGAAATAATAAAATGCATATGTATAATATTAGATCACTGAAAGAAATTCCTTATAAGTAAATAAAGTACCAAAGAAAAATCAATGATTGAAAATGTAAAAAGTGGAGACAAAAGTTGTTATTAAATATAAAATTAAAAGAGTTCAAAAAATATATAGTATTTAAAAAAGGGTCTTACTGCCAATCA
Source organism: Belonocnema kinseyi (assembly GCF_010883055.1). Taxonomy (NCBI): domain Eukaryota; kingdom Metazoa; phylum Arthropoda; class Insecta; order Hymenoptera; family Cynipidae; genus Belonocnema; species Belonocnema kinseyi. The sequence continues at coordinate 141,683,350 of NC_046664.1, read as the reverse complement.
GCAATCAGGCAGTGCTGGCAAGCCAGTAATAGTAAAGAGTTATCATCCAGTACGGGCATCAGTACAGGCACCCGTACTAATTGCCAGTACTGCGCCTGTATCCGCCAGTACGGGCAAAGTACTGCGCCCGTTGTTAAAGTCTGATTGGAATATTGAATTACTTATCCAGCTATTATGAGAATCGTCGAACCCCAACCATTTTATATATTATTTAATTTAACGCTTTTTTACTATTGTTTCATTTAGATAAATGTCAGAGTATTTAAATTTTGAAAGATCTTACTCATATTTAAAAAATTTCTGAGTGAATTGAAAAAGATGGAACGTACGAACGAATGGACTGATTCCATAGATCTCTGTCCTTATATTTCCAACTATGTTTCTATACCTTCTCTTTCTAATCGCGTTTTCCTTTTGTGCGGCCATTCCAAAATTCCTCTAAACTCCAAAAACTCCTCTTCAATATCCCGACTAGAGTCCGGGGGCTGGGTATTGGGTACGTTCCCGTATGCACTAAAACCGCCAAAGCTGAAAACCCTTTATAGTCTAAGAGCCGAGGCCGTTTTTGACGAGTTTTGAAGTAACTATTCTGCCACTATTTTCCTGATTGTTGAGAATATACTGATTACCAAATGTGGCTTCTCCAGGAGAAGTCCCGGGGAGAAGTTGTTCAATTACTCATTCGAAGTTGTGAAAAAAAATGATTAAAATAAGTCATAGGGTAACGGCTTAATCTTTCTGTGTTTTATGTCAAGAGAATTAGACTATGTTCCGCGCAATTGGCAGGACAATAGGCTGGTGCGGAAGGGGGGGGGGGAACGAGCTAGAGATGTAAAAGTATATGTCAGTTTAAAGTTATTTTCTAAAACCCAAATTCTTTATATAACATTCTACTCATTATTCAAAACATATATTCGAAGAGGCAGAACAAAATCTCGGGGATAACATTTTGGCAGAACATCGGGAACTGCCTGGTTGTGACATTGTTCATTGTGCGTCGGTTGACGGCACTGATACTGCGAGCAGAGTGGCGTAAACTATGTCTCTAGTTATGCTACTGATCGTCTTCGGAGCACAAGTGACCACTCTGCTCGCAGTGTCAGGGCCGTAAACCAACGCACAATGACCAATGTCAAAACCGGGCAGTTTGGGCTGTTCTGGCAGAATGTTATCCCCGAGATTTTATTCGGCCTCTTCGAATATATGTTTTGAATAATGAGTAGAATGTTATATAAAAAATTTGGTTATTAGAAAATAACTTTAAAATGATATATTCTTTTACATCCCTGGATCGTTCTGCCCCCCCCCCCCCTTTCCGCACAGGCCTATTGTTCTGCCAATTGCACGGAACATTGTCTAATTGCATCCACATGCAAGGCAGAAAGATTCAGCCGTTACCCTATGACTTATTTTAATCATTTTTTTGCAACTTCGAAGGAGTAAATAAACACATTTTCCCCGGTACGACCTCTGGAGAAGCCACATTTCGTGATCAGTATATTGTCAATAATCAGGAAAATAGTGGCCGAAGCGTTACCTAATAACTCGCCAAAAACGGCCTCGGCTCTCCAACTATTATTCTTATCTTTCTTGAGCCCCTGAATCCGAATCTACATCTTAATTTTTCAAAAAAATGCGTAGAAAATTTTTTTAATTGCATTTGCTTAAAAAAATGATGAAAATGTAGTTTTTTCTATACAGACAATTTTTTTTAGAAAATATGGCTAATTTTAAGAAGAAAAGGTCTCTAGTAACTTTTTTGTAAAATGCATATTTCAAAAGTTATGAACTTTTAAAGGTCGAAAATTTGACGTTTTTTACTAACTTTCACTTTTGATAATTTTTGATCTACCGAATATTTCTGAAAATTTCAGAAACTTATGTATTCTCTAAAACTTACTCTACAAATTGATATAGTTTTACACTACGGTAGGTCTTTGCAAGTTGTACTTTTTGCGATCAATAATAGGGCATTTTTACTGCGCGCCTCGCTGGGTGCGCTTCGGTCAACCTTACTGTATCGCCATATTTTATGGTTAAGTTTTCTATCTCATCTCAAGGTATTGTGAAACTTGCCGGAGATTATATAAATTATGTAAAATATTTATTTACATAAGTACATTTTACAGTAGACTATGTATATTTATTTCTACATTTTTTGTCTTTCTGGCATGCACAAAAAGTAATACATTTAGCTTTATGCTTTACACACCGACGCAATCAATCGAGTTCCGAATCGATGACAAATTCAAATTTTTATTTAAAAGAAAACGATTCACGGTTTCATAAACTTCGAAAAACAATTATTATCTTTACGCAGTTAATAAATAATATAATTATAATAAATATTATGACTATTGTCATAAATATTATAATAATTATATTACTTATTATAGTAATTATAATAATTACGATATTAATAACTGATTTAACTGTTGTGAATTACTTTACAGTCATCAAGACAACATAGCAATATTAAAATTATCGGTGTCTTTCGAAAAGCATACTATGTCAATCATTAAAAAAGCCTTATTGTTGATCGTAAAAAGTACAACTTGCAAAGACCTGCCATAGTGGAAAATTATGTCAATTTGCAGAGTAAGTTTTAGAGAATACATACGTTTTTGAAATTTTCAGTCCAAGGACTACTAGTCCCACGCTAAGCACTGTATATGGGTGTATGTCGCTCTCTCTCTTTCTCTTTACACCCTGCTTCTTGGCACTCATTTTTTGGTTTAATACCAATATTTTAAAGTTTCCTATTATAATGTTAAGTAATGTGAGTATATCAAAATGACTATTCTGGTTCTAGTAGCAGTATCACGAAGAGGATGCGCTAATAAGTACCGATGGATAAGTTAAGTAAATATTATCATCGAAACTATGATTACGATTTCGAATGCATATTATAATGAGAATGCTGTGTACGTTAAAGCAGAAAAAATATTTCCTATTGAAGCTTCACAATCATAATTTCAGTAGAAAATAGCTTCTTTGAATTAGACATACACTTATTTACTTATAAATCAATATATTTTGATATTAAAAATATACTTTTCGCGTCAAGAAGGTGAATTCACTAATATTATGATGTATATAAATATAAAAAAACATCATTTTATATATTATTATTATAAATAACAAATAGTGTTTCTTCAGTTTTAAATTTGTTGTTTCCTTGTAATTATTCTTAAGTTTAAACTTTTTTGATATTGAAATAAAATTGTCTTTATGTAGTGTCAACTGAAACTTCGTTTTATTAAATTATAATATTTCGATGCTTGCTATTATTGCTCGTGTGGAAATTGCCAAATGTTTGCCCATTTGCAAGCCTGGCCCCAACTTGGAGAATTATTTAATGGCTACAACAGGGTTAATACCTTAAATCTAGTTAAAACCAACTCTGTTTCATATACCTCTTGATTGCAGCACCATAAACTTCGCTGTACATCTGTTTTCAGTCAGGCTCCATCTTGAACCTCTTAAACACAAGTAGATGACAAGTAGGTTAGTTTGCGGTTATTGTGGGGAGTGTTTGTGATTTCACCTGTAAATATTATTATACTGTGATTCTAATTATTAAAAAATCCGAAAGTGAAAAGCACTGGTCTCGTTCGGAGACATCGAGCAATTTCCAACACTCTAAGATTCCAGAACGAAAACAAAAGTAAGTAAATAAATGATTAGTAATTTAGGTTCATAACGCAACGAAGTCTAACATCAACATGAAATATGAATGTTTTATTTTTTTTATAAAAGAATAAATAAATTGCACATTTTGAAGACTATGAAATTTTAATTAAAGTTGGTTAAGTAACTGCTTTTTTATTTATTAAACAAACATTATTTTGCTGAATGACACTTTCTGAAATAGTGTTTATAAAAAAGCAGATAACCAGTTAACTGATCCTTTAAATATAAAAAAGGAACCAAACATATTATGAATTATTTTATGCTTTTTATTTTTTGCAAAACAATTCGTTGAATCTACTTTTTGACAGGGGACATCCAATCCGAAAATCCATTACCAGTATCATAAAAAAGAGGATGAAGTCTTTTACCATCTTGGCACGATCTTTACTAATTCCGAAGATTGGGATGGCAACCGAAAGATGAGGCTAGCGGTGAATAATCTGGTTCAGAAATAAGGTTCATAAAATGTTCAGCTACTTGAAATGCTTCTTTTAAATAAACAATTGTACTTTTATAAATGTTTTCACTCATATTTTATTTCTAAAAACAATTTTTTGTATAATGTGTTTGAGACTACAAAAGTAAATAAAGCCAAGTTGGGACCAAGTCAGTCGGTAAGTTAGTCTCTAGCCGGGTTAGGCTTTCATTTATGTTTTGGTCCTGTCCTAATCCCCAATTTGGGGCCAAGATTTTCCTATTTTGGGCCCAGCCAGAGTCATGACAAAATTTCTACACGGGTGCATTGCAAGAAGACAATATGGTAGCTGACATGTCTAACCATCAATAAGCTTCTATCATGATAACCTGTGAGTATATATATATATAACTAGTTCTGAATGATTATTTTATTAATTTCGAACATTTTTATTTCCGAGTTTGGGAGTAACTTTTATCCAAACCTTATTTAAACGTACTATTTTCATTCCTTACGGTTATCCTTTATTTTAGTCTTTTATCATCATTCCTAATAAGACTCTCATTTTCATATTAGCAGCGAGTTCCTTTAGCTTAATTTCCATTCAAAATTAGTAGCATTTGTCAAGAAAGAACCTAAAATAATAGTTTACTACTATTTTACAAATAGCTCATTTCCACGTGTCTTTAATAAGGTTGCCGCGTTTTTAGTAGTTTTTTTAACAATATAAACGTCTAGGTATCTAGCTTTTATAATTTCTTGTTTATGACAATTATTATCTGCCACAGCCTTATTTTGAATCTTAAGCATATACATCAATTTACACAAAGTATGACCTCCTCCTCATTTTCATTGTCCTTCTCCTCATCCTCCTCCGCCTCCTGCTGATACACCTCGTCTTTCTTTTTCTCCTGTTTCAATAATAAAGTCGGCTTATTTAAATAAACAGTCAATCATGTTGCAAGTGCAGCAACAAAATGACTTCCACATGTCCCAATTGCTTCAAAAATTATTCATGACTTGATTGTCTGAAATGGCATGAGAAATAAGAATCTTATGTATGGTGAGAAACATATTGATCAAATTACAATATTACCTGATGTTATAGGGACAATTAGTCAAGACAGCAACAAGAATTTGATGAAAATATCAATTTTCCATTCGTGAGATTCAGTAGTAAAAGTGATACTGATAATAATAATGATGATGAAGGAGAAGAAGACGAAGGTGATGATGATTATAACGATGAAGATAAGAATAATGATTCTGAAGGTGGCTTTTCCTCTGAATATGCAAGAGAAGCAAGAGAAACCGCAAAAATGTCAGATTACTGGGACAATCCAAACGTATTGGTAGATCGTTTACGTGTACTTTTACAATCACAAGCAGTTGGAAGCAGAAATAATACACTTGCAATCATTCCAATCATTAATGAAATAAGAGATGCTGGCATTATTGAATAACGCATGTAGAGCTGATGATAATATTTTAATAGTTAGTTTAATCTTTTGAACTGTTGAATAAGCATTCGTAATATTTGATCAAATATTTCTGTAATTAAATTAAAAACACTTATAAAATAGAAGCAATAAGTTCAATTATTATACAAATTTATATAGTTCGTTTTATATATAATCATTATATATGTTAAATAAATCTAATTCTTACATTCTCGTCCTAATGAGAAGGTATTGGTTTTATGTAATATTTCAATTTGTCGGTTTTCATCAAATCTCCACGTTTTGAGACCGACTGAGGCAGAAAAAACGATTTTTGGGAAGGTGTTTGTCTGTCTGTCTGTAGTCTGTATTCTGTAGGCACGATAGCTTTAGTCAAATTCATCAGATTGGATTCTGCTTTTGCACATTTCTTCAAAACCTAAAAAGAAAGAACAAGTTCGTAAACCAGCTCTTTTGGATCAAAATTCAAAAAGTGAGCTCGTTTTCAAAATTTTTGAAACCACATTTTTTCAAGATTTCAAAATTCTATGAAAGGTTGTTCATAGTACTCAGAATGCCAAACAATTTATTTACATGATTTTTGTCTATAAAAAGAAAATGATCAGAGTAAAAGCATTTTCAAAATCCAAAAAAACAAACTAAAATAAATATTTCAAGCCAAACAAAGCTTGATATAAAAAAAATCAAGAGATGAATAATGTTCATTTTTAAAAGCCCTACAAGATGATCATAATAACATTTTTTAATCTGGTAGAAGAGTTGAAAATTCAAAATTTGATCGTACCAAAAACGTTTGAAACCACATTTTTCAAGATTTTAAAATTCTATGTACGATTATCCATAGTACTTAGAAACTGAAACAATGTATCCCCATGACGTTTTTGTATAAAAAGGAAATCATCAGAGTTAGAGCATTTTCAAAATCCCAAAAAAACAAATTAAAATAGAGATTTTAATCCAAAAAACGAATGACATGAAAAAAAGTCAAGAGAAGAAAAACGTTCATTTTTTAAATCCCTACAAGATGATCATAACAACTATTTTAATTTGGTCGAAAAGTTGATAATTCAAAATTTGATCGTACCAAAAATTTTTGAAACCACATTTTTTGAAGATTTCAACATTCTATGTACGTTTGTTCATAGTACTCAGGAACTCAAACAATTTATCCCCATGACTTTTTTCTGTAAAAAAAAATTGTCAGAGTTAGAGCATTTTCAAAATAAAAAAAAAACAACTAAAATTAACATTGTAAGCCAAACAACGTATTATATGAAAAAAGTCGACCGAAGCCAAATGTTCCTTTTCGAAAGCCTTACAAGACAATGATAACAGCTTTTTTAATTTGGGCGAAAAGTTCAAAATTCCAAATTTGATCGGACCACAAATTTTCGAAACCACATTTTTTCAAGATTTAAAAATTCTATGTACGGTTGTTCATAGTATTCAGAAACTCAAAAAATTGATCCCTATGACTTTTTTCTATAAAAAGAAAATCATTAGAGTTGCAGCCTTTTCAAAATCCAAAAAACAAACAAAATTGAACATTTTAAGGCAAATAACGCATGATATGAAAAAAATTCAAGAAAAGAAAAACATTGATTTTTGAAAGACCTGCAAGATTATCATCACAACTTTTCTAATTTGGTCGAATTGCGCATATTTATCTGTATTAAAGATGAATAAAAATCAATGTTTGGTACAAATACGAGGGTGGATTGATAAGTTTCCGGCCTGACCAAGAAAAACAACGTTTTTAAGAATTTTTTTTTTATTTCTCAACATAATCTCCTCCAAGGC
>NC_046664.1:141672493-141675882 GCF_010883055.1 Belonocnema kinseyi | reverse complement strand
CTACAAGCTATCTAAGGATGGTACTATAGAACGCCACCTCAAGGTAGGCCTAGTGGCTCCATCTCTTGGTCAGGCCGGAAACTTATCAATCCACCCTCGTAAATAACTTGCAAGTAGAAAAAATCTCAAAAGCATACGTCATAAGCGAACATAACTCCGCTAGTGTTCTGATGCTCATCTATAGGCATCTACTTGTAAGCCGATAGATTCCCGAGTGTAATACATGTAGGACCTACCATTTGAAAATACTGAAAACATTGGATGATAACATGGATCTCAAAAAACATGCAATGTCTGAAATCAGGTATTATGATAAAAGAGAGAAGAAAATTTAACTCTTTGTAACCATTGTCTAATAAGAGAAAATTTTTTTGAGGCCATTCAAATTAAAAATATTCTTTTAAAGACGATATCTCTTGTACTATATGTGAATTAATTGATGAACATACTAAAAGATTATCAAAATCAATCCGTTGTATTTCATTCACATGCGCAAGATCTCAAAGTTAGCCCGTTGAGCATGCATCTTGTTAAAAAAGTACTAAAGACAGGATGATTGCAAAACATTTTAAAAATTCCCTTACTTCTCCCTACTTTTTTCCTCTCACAAACTCTTTTAATTTTTCCTTAAACCATAATTTTAAACGTCAGGATTAGAATCCCTTAATACTCTAACTATAGAATCTTTAATAAATAAAATAAAAAAATGTTGAACTTATTACTTTTCAGTTGTTTAAAGTGATTTTTTGAGAAACTCCATTACTTTTTCCTGATATCCAGGTTTCCCCTCACCTGCGGCTAACCTTATTAAAGACCTTTGGAAATAAGCTATTTGTAAAATAGTATTAAGCTATTAATATTAGATTCGTTCTTGGCAAATTCCACTAATTTTGAGATGGAATTAACCAAACTCCCAAATTGGGAAATAAAATTTTTTTACTATATAAGTCAAATAAATCAAAGTAAAATACTCTGTTATTTATTTGATTAAGAAGTTAGCAAGAAAATGTGGAATTAAATAATAATATATAAAGTGATCTTTTTTTATATTTATATATATCCTCATAATATTAGTATATATTTTTCATATCAGAATATCTTGATTTATGAGTAAGTAAGTGTATGTCTAATTCAAAGCAGCTTTTTACTATTGAAATTATGAATGTGAAGCTTCAATAGGAAATAATTTTTCTGCTTTAATGTAGTCAGCATTCTCATTATAATATGCATTCGCAATCGAATCATAGTTCCGATGATAATATTTACTTAACTCATCCACCGGCACTTATCGGTGCATCCTCTTCGTCATACTGCTACTAGAACCAGAATAGTCATTTTGACATACACTACTTAACACTATAATAGGAAACTTTAAAATATTGGTATTAAACCAAAAAATGAGTACCAAGGAGCAGGGTGTAAAGAAAAAGAGAGAGAGAGAGAGCGACATATACATATATACCTTGCTTGGCGTGGGACTAGTAGGGATATCGAAGAGGAGTTTTAAGGTTTAGAGGAATCGCGGAATGCCCACACAAAAGGGAAATGCGATTAGAAAAAGAAGGTATAGAAGGGATAGTTGAAAATAGATGGGCAGAGGGCTATGGAATCAGTCCATTCGTTCGTATGTTCCATTTTTTTCAATTCACTCAGAAATTTTCTACATATGAGTAAGATCTTTCAAAATTTTTAGACCTTCATCTAACAGAAACAATAGTAATAGTAAAAAAGCGTGAAATTAAATAATATATAAAATGGTTGGGATTCGTCGATTCTCATAATAGCTGGATAAGTGTTTCAATATTATAAAACATGTTCATGTGTTTGTACGTGTACATTAAATATTTTACTAATAAAGAAATATTTTTCCAGTTAAATATGTGTTTTTATATTCCCGTTTATATCCTTCAAAATTAGTAAATAAGTGAATTCTACTCCTGTTATTTCCCGCATTTCTTCAGAAGAAGATTATCTTATTTATAAGTAAAAAATTATTATATATTTCTAATATTATTTGATATTATAATAATGATAATTTTATATTATAATAATTTTTATTATATAGCTAATTGTAGAATCATCATCATTAGTTCCTCTTCCCATTTCACAAGTTCAAACACCACTTATGTGCAAATGCGCATGCTTGGCTGAAGGTACTCGTTTCCGAGCGTTGATCCAAAAATTATGCACAACCCAAATTAAAAGTAGTTCAAGTGTAAGCCGTTAAAATATTTCGAACATTAAAAATATTTTATTTTATGTAGAGACAGTGAAAAATTATTTTACTTTTAAAATTGTATTACAATTAGAAATAGGCGAGTTTGAAAATAGTCAAATAAGGTAAACATCTCGGTAATCGTGATGCCAGCTTTCCTTCTTTTTACTCAATTTCAATGAATGTGAATTTTATAATATTTAGAAAATACAAATAGTAAGTTATTTTTATCATCAAATGTTACATTTTACATATTATTTTAATAATATCTTCAAATTATAACAAAGTTTCAAGATTACTGGGACCATTACGAATACTGGGATATTCAACTTAAACATTTGTAAACTTGTTTACCGTAAAATGAAAAAAAATCAGATAGAAAAACTGTTCTATGCACGGATTTAAGATTCAACTATTCTGATTTTTAGTAATCTAATATTTTTTGTAGAGAATATTTTTCGAGACAAATAAGCCATAAAGTGATAAAAGAAGCCATTAGTAAAAAAATCATTTGAAAATTAACACGATTAAATACATGCTGCAAAAATTTATGGATTACCTAAGATTGGTTTGTGCCCATACTAAACCCAAATTATATTTCGACATGTAAAATAATCTAGAAATGAAAACATTGTATCTGCATACATATTTCAAGTACATAATTTCTTTATACAGTTTCAAAAATTTATTATTACAACTTTAAAAAAATATTATTTGGAAATAATGTATATTTGGATGAATACAAAGAATGAAATATTTTCTTTACCCAACAAATGGCTTTTTGTCAAGAAAATATATAAATATAATCTGTAAATATTAATAAGTGAAAAATGCACTGATTGAAATAGTAGTTACACACTTCACCGATTAATCAGTGATTTCGGACTTATTCACTAATCAGTTCAGAAACACCAGAGTAAGTCATGTTAAGCATAACCTATAAATTTTTGATTTAAGCGTTGTTGTCACTCTTTTACTTAGGTAGGAAGAAGTATTACTTAATGAAATACATTTTTTAATTTTCGCGCTGTAAGTCTGCTAAATTACCCACGGAATAAATATACTCTAACTGGTATACCAGGTGTATACATATGAAACCGGTATTTTTTCAAGAAAGAAACACATTTATTTCAAGAGAATGATAACAAATATTTTATTCAAAGTATGCGCCCTC
>NC_046664.1:141665128-141672393 GCF_010883055.1 Belonocnema kinseyi | reverse complement strand
CAATACGCCAATTAGCACAAATGGTAAGTTCCGACAGTGCCTACAAGTGTGCCTACTGGCCACTAGATGGCAATACCGGTTTCATATGTATACACCTGGTAGAAAGTACTTACTTTGGAGTTTGTACATGAAAATCCATTATTGAAATTAAAGTAATATTATGTGAGGTTGTTTTTCATTTAAAAACATCGAAACTATTCACCTTTTTTAATATTTTATCACATTTATAGGTTTTAAGTTTTTACTATGATTCTTTGATTGAATGTACTGTAAAATGATTTTATTATTATTTATAAATCGGCATGGCGCAGTGCTCCCAACCCTCCAAAATAGTTATTTCACTTAATCAAAAAGTAACCTTTCACTTATTGTCAGGGACCCATTTCTAGCGATTTGAGTTAGTGAAATTTCACTGATTCAGATTTAGAGAGTAGTATTATCTGTATTTATACCTACACGTTCCTAATACAATGGTAGTTTTTGTCCATAAATTCAAATTCTAGCTTTTATATCTGAATAATTTAATAAACTGGAAACCCTATAAATTTTACAATTTTGAATTTTAAATAAGTTTAAAATTGAATAGCTCAAAATGCGAAAAGTTCAAACTTTAAGTCGAAACCAAGGTAAATAAAAATTTTAATGCGAGCATCTAAAAATAGATTACAATATTTAAAATCATTTACTATTTGAAATTCGTTTGAGGAGTCCTATCATTCCAATATGGATTCACACCATTAATTTCTTATATAAGGTTGGTTTGTGTCCATACTATACTTAAATTAGATTGAAGCATGCAAAACAATTTGTAAATATAAAAACTAAAATCTGAATACATTCTGTAACTCATTTATGACACAGTAACTTAATCGGAAGTGATGAATTCAATAATCAGATAAGCTCCTTTTTGCTCAATCTGCTTCCATCCTTTTCTATAGAGGAAGATGTATCAGTGAAGCAATTAAAAATGTTACATTTTATTGAAACGTTGTTTAGGCTACCTTAAAAAAATGCCACTAAAAAATCTTCCAATAACTCATCACATCTGTTCACATCGTCCTCGCGAAACTCTTGTCTTTTAGCAGGTCATATCTTATTACAATCACACATATTTGCACGTGCTCGCAACTCCCGTAAGAAATTTTGTATTATCTAGCATCATTATTTCAAAGAATAATATAAAATACATACTATCAAACCTTAAAAATTATGTATAGCATATCCACATGTTCATGCACACACACACGAGCAGCATGCTCACGATATAGCCCACGTGGTAGCACGCGCGTCAGCACACAAACACACTTTCAAGTGCACAATCGTCTTATTCATGGCAACCATAACCTACCATAAATTATACAACCCATCGTACTGAAACTTCTGGAAATTATTATGTAACATCGAAGATTCTACTATCTTTGACGTCACATCAATTCCTGAATGTCGGTAAATGTCGGTGCAGGAATTTATATACAGAACTCCCCAGTATATCTACTTGGAACTGTAAAAGCTCCCTGTCCTAAAATAAAATGCATAATTATTTTCTGAAATTCCCTGTTTCAAGCTATGTAAATAAGGAGTAGGCGAATACAACGTGATAAATCCATTTCTTTTTAAATTTAGAAAATGATTGATTCCGTATGTTTGAAATATCATCAATTCGATGATCAAACTTAAATCAGCGAGAAAAATCGAACAGAGCAACAAAATGCAAAAGGTTTTTCTTATAATCGATAAAAATAAGAATTCTATTACTCATAGTGTTTCATTCATATTTACAAAATTTCAGGATCATACTCAGTGAACGTTACTCAACGTGTCAAGGGGCCCTCTATAAGATTTTTCCCTGATTTTTCCTTGACTAATTTTTTAGTTTTCTTGATCATTAATATTTCAATACCAGCATTTTCATCGTGTAATATTTTTAACATATAATCCTTTATAAACGGAATAAAACAATATTTTATATACAAATTAAAAAATTTCAAATTTATTAATTTATTTTAAAGAAAAAGGACGAATTTTTTGTAAAAAACATTGAATTTTCAAACCAAAATATGACATCAGAAAAAAGTTAATATTCCATGACACTGATGAATTTATTTAAAAATTTTTCAATTTATCTGCTATATCATAAGAGATTGTACCTTACCGACAGTGGATCAACCCTCCAAACTCTACTGTCGGTAAGATACAATCTCTGATGATATAGCAGATAAATTAAAAAATTTTAAAATAATTACTTGTACCATTAACACCTAGCTAAAAATTAGAGTTATGTTCTTGAATTAAGATTTCTTATTCTGATCCCTCTAATAGCTTAATTGGAAAAGCACCTGACCGGCAATCAGAAGTTTTGTGGTTCGATTCCCAATGGAGTGAAGATGGAGCAGGATCTTTTTTTCAAGAAATAATTTTAACTGATGAACTTTTACCCAACAAACATGAAATTTCAAATCAAGAAAAATCTTTTTTCACTGAAAAGGAGAATTTTGAACTCGCGGCTCGCTAGTTTGAGCGCGCCTATTGCGCACGACGGTTAAATCTCGCGCTTCGCTCTCGGATATTTATTCTTTGCATTTGTAATGCATGAATAAAACTTTATTAAAAAGATCTCTTTTAAATGGCAGTATTTTTATGCGTCTTGATATTCTGAATTGTCTACTTAATTAATTATGGTCAAAGATTAAGTTTCTCAGAGCTCTGTAGGCTTTGAGGTACACATTCTCATCGTGACACTCGCGTTGCGCGCTCGATTTTCGACAAACATTTGCAAACAGGTTTTGTTAAAACTTTTTTTTCTCATAACTTTCATAACTTTTCGACCAAATTGTTGCATTTATAACCAATAAAGATGTAATTTCTGCTAAGAGAGGTTTTGAAGGATGCCGAACGACGTTATGTGATCTATAAAGTGTTAGGATGTTTTAAATAACTCCAAGGGATTTTAGAAGATTTCAGGGCATTTCAATGATTTTAAGGAAATTTAAAAGCGCTTAAGGTATTTTAATAAATTTTCAAGCATTTCACAAAATATTCGATTTCATGTGATTTCATAGGATTTTATAATATTTCAATGGCTTTCGAAGAAATTATTCACAACAATTAAGCAATTTTATACAATTTTAAAGATTTCCAAGAAGATCAAGGTCTTTCCGAAGATTTTAGAGAATTTTGAAGATTCAAGATTATTCAAAAAAATCTAAGGAATTTTCAATTGATTTAAATAATTTAAAGGTATTTCAAATGATTTTGAAAATTTGCAGGTATTTTAAAAATTGCAATAATTTTTCGAGTGCTTGAAAAAATGTCAAGAGTTTCAAAAGATTTCACATGATATATTAAATTCATTAGTATTTTTAAAAAGCGCAATTAATTTTTAAGAGCTTTAAAAAGTTTCAATGAGTTTCAAAATATTTCAATGATTTAAATAATTTTAACTCATATCAAATAGTGTGAAATATCTTTAGAATTTTTAGAAGGGTAAATTGCATTTCTTTTGTTTTTATTTATATATTAATGTTTTCTAATTCCGATTTCAAAGATAAGTTTAATCCATTTCGTGTATTGCAGGATGATCCTTGACATACAACTGACGGAAGAGCAGAAGAAGGATAAAAAAACAACGAAAAGCCGTAAAATAAAAAGGGCTGCTCGTGTTACGAAATTAATGCAGGACGTTACTAATTTCGGCTCGATGTCACGAATGTTGTAATGGAAAATATCCGATTCTTTGCATTGTTGAATTTTGTAATTTTTTATAATTTGTAATTTCAACTGTATTTTCATTTTATTTTGTGTTCAGTCATTCCGTTTATTTTTGGGTTTTATATTAAAATTGGAATTTACGAAAAAAGAATATGTCATAGTTTTAATTGAGTGAACCGCTAATTTATTAATAGGGTAACCACCATTTTTTTAAATATATGAAATATTTCGGAGTCGATAAACATTAGCAAATATTTTTGAAAAAAATCGATTAACTTTGAATCATATAATAAATAAATGCATGCGTGCAAATCGCTCATTCACGTCTGGATTTCTATTTCCAAACATCAAAAATATAATAAATTAAAAAATCTAATATTAAACCAATTTTCAAATAGTATGTTTTGAAAATTTTATGAAACAATAACTATAAGCTTAGAATTTCTGATTGAAAGTGCGAAATTAAAAAAAAACATCAAAAGATCATGGAGAATTTAATTACAAGAAGGAAATGAATTTCTATAATTTGTAAATCTAAGAGCTAAATATTTAACAATTTTATTTTGAATTGAACAATCACCAAATGAAATGATTTCAGATTAAAGTTTCGCAAATTGGACAATGTCACGTTAAAACTGACGACGTTGAAGTTTGCCACAGATATGCATATATGCATATTTGCATATTTTATTTATTTTGCATATATGCATATTTTGTTTATAACTATTGCAGAATGATAACAAATCGCGTGATTGTTTAACAGATTGTTTAAACAAAACAAAAAAATGCACACTGAGATATTTCCAAGACGAATCCAGAGGTGTTTTTACTTTTTTGATATGACTCTTTTTTTTAATTAATTACACAACTTTGAAATTCTTTTGAATTTTGAAAATTGAATTATTTGAAAGTCAAAGGAATTGGAATTGTTTTATTTATAATTGAAGGCATTTGAAATTAAATAAGTGAAAATGGGAAATTTTAGACTGACTAATTTTAAATTCAAAGCAATTAAAATTCTAAGTTAAAAACTAAATTGAACGTTTCAAAGTCAAAGCTTTTGAAATCCTAGAATTTTAAATTCTTATTGTATAATAATATTACAATTTAACAATAAATCTGATTAGCCAAAATTTTCTAAAATCAAAAATGAATTAAATTATTGTATTGAGTTATTTTGGAGAAAATTATCGAAATCGATGTGGAATTTTCCCGAACATATTTTGGGGAAAATTCCCAAAATATATAACAAAGTTACTGATATAATTAGGGAATTTTATCGAAAATTTTAAAGGGAAAATTCCATAAACTTTGCAAAAATTGCCGAATTTGGGGAAAATTACCAAAATATATGAAAAAATTTACCGAAATAATCAGAGAATTTTACCGAAAATTTTGTAGGAAAAATTCCCTAAACTTTGGAAAAATTATAGAAAACGATGCGCATTTTACTGATTACACTATCAGAGAAACATGAGGTTTCATAAGTTAGAAGGTGGCAGCACATGTTTGCGAATATTTTTTTATTTAGACATGTAGTCACATTACAAAATTTAAAATTCTGTCGTCGTTATCGAATCAGTCTTTACGAAACCGGAAGGGAGCTTCTCCTAGCAACCACAAGAGTTAGGTGGCGCTCGCATCTTATTCGGAAGTTGCTTTCTCAATATTCAAATAAATTGAAATACAAGGCTCTCTGCTGAACATTGTAAATATTAAAAATAAATATTTATCAATAATATAGCAACCTTAAGTGACCAGACAGACCTGTCCCGTAATAATACCTATCATTTTTTAAAAAATTAGCTCGATATTTTAATTTCCCTATTTTTAAATTGGCGGAAAAAATAACATTGGGCAGTCGTTAATACGTGACATCATAATGTATCACATGCCCTCAGTATAATGTGTAAGCACGTGGAAAATATTGAAGAGCATTGTATAGATCCTTAGGGCGTCCTCGACGGCCTACGCTTGGGTTACCTTTTCACGGAGGCCTGTTTTGAAATAATCGTGAATTAATATTTTTCATAGGATTTATTTCTAGTCATTTTGTTGGTTTATGGTAAATTTGATTGATTGAGAACCTAGATACGAACTCAAGGTGTCAAATAAGTTCAACGAATAATTCAAAACAGGCCTGTGTGGAAAGGTACCCTAATTTGTATAAATATATCGTCTTAAAAGTTCAGCTTGCCAGCGGGATGAATATAATTATATGAATCGTAAGAAAATATAAGATTGTATAGTAATAATATATAAGATTATATAATAGTAAGAACTACTATTTGAAGCAGTAAGGTCAACTAATTTATTTGTAAAATAATTAATTTAATAGCAAGACTTCGTAATTGAAGTAGTAACGCTTACTATTTAAAGTAGTAAACACACCTACCTGAAAATAGTACCTACCATCAAAAGTTGTAGCGAGAATAAATAAAGTAGTGAGGACAACTACTATCAATCTTGCGAATAAAAGTAGTAGCGCCAACCACTTTAATAGCAGCGGCATATATTGCAAACTAAAACAGTTGGCCCTACTGCTTTGTTAGTTGTCCTAAGCAACTAGTTTTTTTAGTGTCGTTAACAATAAAAAAAAAAAAGAGTAAAGGAGCTCGTACCAAAGTTACAGTAAATGGCTTTTGTGAAAAATTAGAAAAAAAAAACATTTTTATGCTTGAACCTGCGGTAGAAAAGTTTAAAAGAAAAAAGTAAGAAAAATGGACAGTTTTCGATAAACGCTTGTCAAAGTTTCAATTTGCACATGCATTACAATATAAAAATTCTTGATATAATGAAATGTCTATTTATCTCAAAAACTCTTTGATAGATTTCACGAAAAGTTTTACATTTTGTCAATTAGACTTGCCGAAACAAAATGCTCATACTCACTTACTAGAAAGATTAATGATTTTTTGTGTATACAGCATGTCGTGGGGTTGTTTTCATACAATAAGCATCCAAGTATAGAATTCATTATTTTTTAGTGACTAAAAGCACTAGAGATTTTTTATAACACTGCTACGGTTTGAAATCACTCTAAAATAAGTAGAGGAAGCAAGCATAGCAAGAATATGCTATTGAATTAATTTTAGCAAAACAAAAACGCAAGGGATGTTCTGATTAAAACATCGCGCGACTATATATATGAGCTATGTACTCTCCAAATATGAATCAGTGAAAAATTAACTGATTGAAATAGTAGTTAGACATTTCACTGAATAATCAGGGAAGCATAACTCAACATTTTTAAGTTAAGCGTTGTTGTAATAATTTACTTCAATAGCAAGAATATTTCCTTATGATAAAATTTTTTTAATTTTCGGGCTGTAGATCTGCAGAATTAACTGCGGGATAAATATACTCTAACTCGTATAGGAAGTAATTACTTAACGGGTTTGTACATGGCAATCCAATCTTAAAATTAAAGTAATATGTGAGGTTTTTTGTTATTTAAAAGCATCTATCTATCTATCTATCTATCTATCTATCTATCTATCTATCTATCTATCTATCTATCTATCTATCTATCTATCTATCTATCTATCTATCTATCT
>NC_046664.1:141651745-141665028 GCF_010883055.1 Belonocnema kinseyi | reverse complement strand
TATCTATTTTCAGTTACTCATTTCTAGCTATTTGAATCAGTGAAATTTCACTGATTCAGATTCCGAGAGTATAATATTAATAGTGTTATTATTAATAAGAACACCATCTTTGAGGCCAAAATATCTGCGGGAAAAATGCACATCGTTTTCTATAATTTTTCTAAAGTTTAGGGAATTTTTCCTACAAAATTTTTGGTAAAATTCTTTGATTATTTCGGTAAATTTTTTTATATATCTTGGTAATTTCCCCACATTCGGCAATTTTTGCAAAGTTTATGAAATTTTCCCTTCAAAATTTTCGATAAAATTCCCTAACTATTTCAATAACTTTGTTATATATTTTGGGAATTTTCCCCAAAATATGTTCCGGAATCTAGGATTAAAAAAGCTTTCACTTTAAAAGGTTCAATTTAGTTTTTAACTTCAAATTTTAATTGCTTTGAATTTAAAATTAGTCAGTCTAAAATTTCCCATTTATAATTATTTAATTTCAAATGCCTTCAATTATAAATAAAACAATTCCAATTCCTTTGACTTTCAAATAATTCAATTTTCAAAATTCAAAAGAATTTGAAAGTTGTGTAATTAATTAAAAAAAAAAGATACATATCAAAAAAGTAAAAACACCTCTGGATTCGTCTTGGAAATATCTCAGTGTGCATTTTTTGTTTAAAAAATCTGTTAAACAATTACGCGATTTGTTATCTTTCTGCAATTGTTATAAACAAAATATGCATCGGATCGAAAAAACCAAGCGCACTATTTCATTCCTCTCAAAAATATCTAGATGTACATTTTTTTGTTTTTTTGTAAACCCATTTTTTAAACAAGTAGATCATTTGTGATTCAGCGCTCTGTCGTTTCGTGCCCGTAGATATAGATTTAAAAGTTGTGAAATTAATTTATAATAAACTAAACAAAAGGAAACAAAAAATGCACACCGAGATATTTCTGAGACGAATCCAGAGGTGTTTCTACTTTTTTTATATGACTCTTAGTTTTTTTTAAATTAATTACACAACTTTGAAATCCATATATGTGGCAAACTTCAACGTCGTCATTTTTAACGTGATATTGTCCAATTTGCGAAACTTCAATCTGAAATCATTTCATTTGGTGATTGTTCATCTCAAAATAAAATTGCTAAAAATTTAGCTCTTAGACTTACAAATTATAGAATTAATTTCCTTTTTCTAACTAAATTCTCCATAATCTTTTGATGTTTTTTTTTTAATTTCGCACTTTCGATTAGAAATTCTAAGCTTATAATTATTGTTTCATAAAATTTTCAAAACATACTATTTGAAACTTGGTTTAATATTAGATTTTTAAACTTATTATACTTTTGATGTTTGGAAATAGAAATCCAGACGTGAATGAGCGATTTGCACGCATGCATTTTATATGATTCAAAGTTAATCGACTTTTTTCAAAAATATTTGCTAATGTTTATCGACTTCCGCAATAATTCATATATTTAAAAAAATGGTGTTTACCCTACGAATAAATTAGCGGGTCACTCAATTAAAACTATGACATATTCTTTTTTCGTAAATTCCAATTTTAATATAAAACCCAAAAACAAACTGAATGACTGAACACAAAATAAAATGAAAATACAGTTGAAATTACAAATTTAAAAAAATTACAAAAAGATTCAACAATGACAAAGAATCGGATATTTTCCATTACAACATTCGGTTCGGTTTTGATTCTTCTAGAATCAAACCGAAGGGCCTATGACAAAGCCACCAACGTGTCCTCGGGTTGCGGATAGAGGGTCCCTGTACCAAGGATTTCTGCTGAATATGGTTACAAAAATAAATAGGCAGTCGCGGACAATTGTCTATGGGTGGTCCCGAAGAAATTAACCCCCAAGCCGAGGTGTGAAAACCGTGCCGAAAGCTGAATGGCACCTGGGTGAGGTGTCTAGAACGGTGATTCTGGGATACCGGGCGACCTCTCAGAGTAAGCAGCCTTATCCTTGCATGCGGGGCTCTACAAGGATGGACGAACCCCTTTCCCTAGCTTCTCGTGGGAACAACAATGACAACACCAAACATAGTTGTAGTAAGTGCTGTGCAAAACAACAGAACGCGCAGGGCTCCCGACAATGGGTCGGTTAACAATGCCGACCAATCTAGAGCTGGGCTAGCCAATGAAAATGGATTCAATGTGATGGATCGGCGGGCTCTCGCGATCTTTAGGTGGACGGAGCAACTGAATCACGACTTGCTAGAGTGCTACGATGCGAGTGTGGCCCCTGAACGGGGCCAGAACAGAGAAAGAGAGGCGACACTAAGACCAACCGCGGGGAGGCATCCAATAGATGAAGAGCGATGCTTTACGACCCGGAGAAACATCAACACCAAGGTTTCTCTCAAACTTAAAGATCTGGCTGAAATGGATGACGAGCTTCGTGGACATTTTTCCGGAGAATCTGACTTCTGGGCTATCAATTATTGTGTGTATAATGCAGCGAGAGCTTTGGCCAATGCGAACCCTAAAACAAAACCAACGGTTGATCATAAGACCAAAAGACGAATGCATCAACTTGCCATAAAGATTGGCTCGGCAAGACAGTACGCGTCCCGCATTCAGTGTGTGATTGACTACATCACATCTGGCAGGAGTTTTACCGCCAAGGTTCGAAAGTTTGCGCGCGAACTCCGAACTCGTTATCACACACTTAACAAGTCAAAGCTGCTGACCATCAGGCAGCATATTGTTGAGAGAATACGGATACTATCTGGCGCTAAGAGAAGTCTAGAGCGGAGGGAGAGGTGGGTCAGAGAAAATCAGCAGCTTTTTCTGTGACTCATCTTGACTCTTCCAAGACCCTCCGCCACCCGCTCCCAGCGAAATCGCGGTAAAATTTCAGCCACAACCACGTCTCACGACCGTGAGATAGGTAGTTACAGTCTGTAAAGGAATCAATACGACGATCCAGCAAAAGCCTCGTGCACCCTAAGAACATGGAGCGACCCAAGGACAACTGCCTTCTGCATTTTTCCCGCAAGTGTTTTAGCATATAGTTGATGCGCAGGGATGCTTTTTAGGCCATTAGCAATTGAAAGCTTGGCACCTCCAAGAGCGCCGATGATAAGGACGATTAGTTTAATAAAATATTCCAGGTACAATTTTTGCAATTCCCTTATAAGGTCCTGATACCTCTTTTTCTTTTCATTCTCCTTGGTTATGATGTTTTTGTCAGCTGGTGCCGAAAATTCGATAACGAACATGGATCGCTTCTCGAAGTCAAGAAGAACCATGTCAGGCCTCCAGTGAGCCACAGGAACAATTGTCAAGAATATAAAGTTCCAGTATATTCGGCACTTCCCATTCTCGACAATTGACTCAATTTCCCTAGGAGCATTTAGAGGAGCGATATTAAGGTTAATGCCGTAAGAGTGACAGAGATGGTAATAAAGCACTCTTAGTGCCGCATTGTGCCTTTGAATGTAGGTCGTTCCCGCGTGAGTTGGACAACTAGATAGTATGTGAGCTAAATTCTCGGGGTGTGCATGGCACGCCCTGTAGCTATCTTCGGGAATGTCTTGGCTTAAAATGTGGCGGCGGTATGCTAAGGTGGAAATGACACCGTCTTGACATGCAAAGATGAAACCCTCCGTAGCAGACTTCAATCCGGGCGATTTAAGGAAAGCAAACGTTTACTCACAAGACATTGACTGATCCTTCACATTTCTGTGGGAGATACCGTGCATCCTCTTATCGAGGAGCTGTTCAGGAAAGTTTTCCTCTTGTGCTTTCTTAATCCGGGCTTTCCGGAGGGAGTACTCGAGATAGATAAGATTTGATGCATTTTGCTCACGCCTAATACTGAAGTCAAGTCCGATTGTTTCAGCAGCCTCCTCAGCTGCTTTATACAGAGACGCTCCTTTGCACACTTCTTCGTGATTCCTGACCTTTTTAAGAAGAGGGTCTCTTCCATTTGCAACTCTATGTGCTGTACCCAGAATAATCCTGTTGTGAAGACATTCAAGACTCCATATTCCGCGACCCCCTTGACGGCGTGAGATGTACAGTCGCGGAACGGAAGACTTAAGATGCATGCTTTTCTTCATGTGCATAACCTTTCTTGTCCCGATATCAAGGGATCTGAGCTCGTTCTTCGTCCATGGAACTACTCCAAATGAATAGAGTAGTACCGGGACTTCAAGCATGTTCGTTGCAGATACTTTGTTCCTCGCCGGCAGTGCGGAAGACCAAATCTGTCGGATGAGACGTTTGTATCCGCTTCGGACAATATCCTTTATAGATGCCACATCCTGAATGCGGCTCTGTGCCACGCCCAGGTATGTATAAGTCTCTCCAACGCAAAGGTGTCGTAAAGCGCTTCTATCAATGAGCTCAGGATCTTCAGGGATGCCATTAAATTTTCCTCGCTTCAAATAAACCTTGGCGCATTTCCTAACTTATTTCCATTCCAATTTCCTTAGTATGTCGTTCGACAATCCCCAGGTGAGATAGTAAATCTGGTTTTCCAAAGCGGCATCAATGTCTCTATGCACCCAACTATTTTCGGATGAACCTTTAAGATTTCCAAAGGACAGATGATAAGTCTATGGGAGGTCGAATCGAAAGCTTTCCGATAATCAATCCAGGCCATCGATGGGTCACGCTTGTAGAATGCTGCATCTTTGCAGATACATCTATCAATGAGCAGGTTCTCCCGACATCCGGCTACGCCTTTCTTTGAGCGTCGTTGTTCATACATTTCTTATCACACAGGTTCAATTGCTCGAACATTCCCACCATTTATGATAGCAGTGAGTATCTTATAAAGTGTGTTCAGACAAGTTATTGGCCTGTAATTCTTCGGGTCAGTTATGTTGCCTATTTTCGGCAGAAGTATTGTGCGCCCTTCCACTAACCACTCTGGAATCGGCACTTCTGACTTCACATATGAGGTGAAAATACGGGACAAATGCTGATGGGTTGAAGAACACTTCTTCCACCAGAAAGTTTTGATAACCGGTCCCGGTGTGGAATAATTCTTCATCCCTCTTAATACTTTTTTCACCTCCTCGGCAGTGATTGGTGGGCATTCTTTATCAGGTGTTATGAGGAAAATACATAACTCCTTGAAACTACTTATATTTTCTGAGTCTTCGTCCAGTCTATGCTGAACTTCGTAGACTTCTCTCCAAAATACTTCGACCTCCTCTGGTTTGGGTGGGTGTTCGACAGTAACTGGAGGGTCTTGGAAGAGTCGAGATGGGTCAGAGATAAACTGTTGATCTTCTCTATCCCACCTCTCCCGCCGCTCTAGACTTCTCTTAGCTATAGTATCCGTATTCTCTCAACAATATGCAGCCTGATGGTCAGCAGCTTTGACTTGTTAAGTGTGCGATAACGAGTCCGGAGTTCGCGCGCAAACTTTCGAACCTTGGCGGTAAAACTCCTGCCAGATGTGATGTAGTCAATCACACACTGAATGCAGAACGCGTACTGTCTTGCCCAGCCAATCTTTATGGCAAGTTGATGCATTCGTCTTTTGGTCTTGTGATCAACCGTTGGTTTTGTTTTACGGTTCGCATCGGCCAAAGCTCTCGATGCATTATACACACAATAATTGATAGCCCAGAGGTCGGATTCTCCGGAAAAATGTCTACGAAGCTCGTCATCCATTTCAGCCAGATCTTTAGGCTTGAAAGAAACCTTGGTGTCCCAAAGGTCGCGAGTTCCCGCCGATCCATCGCATTGAATCCATTTTCATTGGCTCCCCAAGCTCTAGATTGGTCGGCATTGTTGACTGACCCCTTGTCGGGAGCCCTGCGCGTTCTGTTGTTTTGAACCGCACTTACTACAACTATGTTTGGTGTTGTCATTGTTGTTCCCTCGAGAAGCTAGGGAAAGGGGTTCGTCCATCTTTGTAGAGCCCCGCATGCAAGGATAAAGCTGCGTACTCTGAGAGGTTGTCCGTTATCCCAGAGTCACCGTTCTAGACACCTCACCCATGTGCCATTCAGCTTTCGGCACGGTTTTCACACCTCCACTTGGGGGTTAATTTCTTCGAGACCACCACTGGACAATTGTCCGCGACTGCCTATTTATTTTTGTAAGCATATTCAGCAGAAATCCTTGGTACAGGGACCCTCTATCCGCAACCCGAGGGGTTCTTAATTCTTTGAGTTCTAACGGAATGGCTCACATTCTCTTCATTTCTTTTGAATTTATTAAATTCGAAAATGAAGAAAGGCTAAAAGTTAAGAATTTATTTGAATTATTTTGAATCTTCGTATTTCTTTAAATTCTTCTGAAACTTCGGAATTCTACTAATTCTTTTGAATTTTTTTAAATTTTGGGAATTCTTTCAAAGTCTTTGAACTTTTTTTAATTCTTGGAACTCTCTTGAATTCTTTTTTATATCTAAACTGCTTCTGATTTTTTTTTAAACTGAACTTTATCCTTTAAACTACGAACACGAAAACAAAAATAATAATTTTGACGTAAACTTAGGAGAACGTGAATATTTATACTATTCAAAATAGTACTTTTGGATTATTTACTGCTTATAAATTCTTTTCATAATTTTTAATTGGTTAATTTGTTTCAATTCTTTTCAATTGTTTGCATTCTGTTGAATTGTTGGATTTTTCTTCATGTTCATTTCAGAATCTTTAGAATGCTTTTGAATTCGTTTAAATTCTTTGAGATTTTGAATTCTTTGAAATCTTTTGAATTCTTGAAGCCTTTTTTAATTCTTTAAATTCTTTTGTAAATTTACATTGTTTCGAATTTTTTTATTGTTTGCATTCTGTTGATTCCTTTCAATTTCTTTGAATTTTTCAAATTCAAATATTAATTACAGTTTCAAATTAAAAGCAACTAACTAAAATGAAAAATGTATTTGAATTCAAGGAATCCTTCCAAATTCTTTTTAATTTTTTTAATTATTTGAATTCGCTTGAAATCCGCGTAATTTTTTGAGTTCTTTGGACTCTGTTACATGGTTTTCATGCTTTTAATTAAAAATTGGATTATTAATTAAAATTGATATTAATATTTTAAAATTAAGAACTTCTTATTTGAATTCTTCGAATAGATTTCGTTTATTTGAATTCTTTAAAAGTCTGTTGAATTATTTTTAATTTCTTATTTCTGTTAAATCTTTGAAATTGATTGAATTATTTAAAATCTTTTGAATTTTCAGAATACTTTTCGAATCTCTTTAATTCTCTGAATACTTTTGAATTTGTTGCAATTTGTTGACTTGTATTCACGCTTTAACTGCTTTGATTGGTTTGAATTGGAAAATTAAGTATTACTTAAAATTAATAATAACAAATGAAAATTAAGATGAGCTCATTTTAATTCTTTGAATTATTTAGAATAATTTTAAATGCTTTTGAATTCTTTAACATTTTTTGAAATCTTTTCAATTTTGTTAATTCTTTGAATTCTTTGGTATATTTACACTTTTTCTAATTGTTTGCATTCTGTTGAATCCTTTGATTTTTTTAGTTCTTTAAATACAAATATTATTACTACAAATTGAAAGCAAATGCCTCATACTAAAAAGTCATTTAAATTCATTGAATACTTTTTAACTCTTTAAATTTTTCAAATTCTTCTTCATTCATTTGAATCCTTTTATTTCGTTTAATTTTGTTTGTCTTCTATTTGTATTCGATTAAATTCTTTGCAATCTGTTGCATTGTTTTTATGCGTGAATTTGTTTAATTCTTTGAATTCAAAAATTAAGGATTGCTTCTCATTAATATTAAAAACTTAAAATTAGGGAGAGTTCGTTTGAATTTTTTGAATTCCTTTGAATTATTTGAATTATTTAGAATCAATGGAATGCTTTTAAATTCTTTTGAATTCCTTTAAATTCTTTAAATTCTTTAGACTTCTGTGCAATACGTGGCACTGTTTTGGTGCTTTAAACTATTTGAAAGCCATTTTGATTCTTTGAATTCTTTTAAATGCTTTTGAATTATTTTGAATCCGTTTAAAATTCATCAACATGCGAATAAAGAATCATTTATTGCTTCACAAAAAAAGTAGCATTTAACAGTAAATTTAGAATTTAAATGCTTTAAATTTATTTTATTTATTTACAAAATCTATAATAAGTATTCTTACTCACAAAGTGAAAACAACCGCCCTCATCCACCCTCTGGCTTTCCATTTTTTAAAGTGTAGAACATCTTTTTTATGATTCATTGAATTCTTTTAAATTTTTTGAATTCTTTAAGTCTTTGGAATTTTTGAAATGCTTTGAATTCTTTTAAATTATTTGAATTCTTTTGAATACTTCTGAATTCTCTAAATTATTTTGAATCCGTTTAAAATTCATAAACATGCAAATAAAGAATCACTTATTGCTTTACAAAAAATGAATTATTTAACAGTCAATTTATAACTTAGATGCTTCAAATTTATTTTATTTAATTACAAAAACTACAATAATTATTCTCATTTTACAGAGGAAAGACAACCGCCGTCATCCACCTTCTGGCTTTCCATTTTTTAAAGTGTAGAACATCTTTTTGTATGATTCTTCGAATTCTTTTAAATTCTTTGAATTCTTTTGAATTCTTTGAAATCTTTTAAATTATTTTGAATTCTTTAAACTCTTTTGAATTATTTAAATTCTTTTGGATTTTTTGAATTTTTTGAAACCTTTGAATTCAAAAATCAAGTATTGCTTAACCTTAATATTAACAATTTGAAATTACAAAATTTTCGTTTAGGGGGGACCGTCCTCATTCACCCTCTAGCTTTCCATTTGTTAAAGTGTAGAATTTGTTCTTTTACGATTCATTGAATACTTTTAGATTCTTTGGATTTTTTTATCCTGTGAATTCTTTTGAGTTCTTTTAATTCTTCTGAATCATTTGAATTTATTTTATAATTTTTTGTATTTCTTAGAACTCTTTGAAATCCGTTGAATTTTTTTAAACCTTTAAATTCAAGAATAAAGTATTGATTAACGTTAATATTAACAACTTAAAATTAGGCAGATTTCATTTAAATTCTTTAAAACCATTCGGATTCTTTGAATTCTTTTGAATACTTTTGAATTCTCTGAATTCTTTTAAGACTGTTTAAAATTCATCAACATGCAAATAAAGAATCACCCATTGCTTTACAAAAAATGAAGTATTTAACAGTAAATTTATCATTTAGATGCTTCAAATTTATTTTATTTATTTACAAAAACTACAATCATTATTCTTATTTCACAAAGGAAAGACAAGCGCCCTCATCCACCCTCTGGCTTTCCATTTGTTAAAGTGTAGAACATCTTTTTTTTCATGATTCTTTGAATTCTTTTAAATTCTTTGAATTCTTGAAAACTTTTGAATTCTTCGAATTCTTTTGAATTATTTGAATACTTTTTAATTCTTTGAATTCGTTTGAATTCTTTAAATTATTTAAATTCTTTTGAATTTTTTGAATTTTTTGAAACCTTCGAATTTAAAAAGCAACTATCGCTTAACATTAATATTAACAACTTAAAATTACGAAAATTTCGTTTGGTTGGGGGGGGGGGGCACCCTTATTCACCCTCTAGCTTTCCATTAGTTAAACCTTAGGAACTGTTTTTTTATTATTCATTGAATATTTTTGGATTCTTTTGATTTTTTTTAAATCCTTTGAATTCTTTAGAGTTCTTTTTATTCTTCTGAATCATTTGAATTCATTTTAATTTTCTGTACTTCTTAAAATGCTTTGCAATTCGTTAAATTTTTTTTAACCTTTGAATTCAAGAATAAAGTATTGCTTAACGTTAATATCAACAACTTAAAATTAGGTAGATTTCATTCGAATTTCTTAAAACCATTCGGATTCTTTGAATTCTTTTGAATACTTTTCAATTCTCTGAATGCTTTTGAATCTGTTTAAAATTCATCAACATGCTAATAAAGAATCAGTTATTGCTTTACAAAAAATGCAGTATTTAACAGTAACTTCATAATTAAGATGCTTCAAATTTATTTTATTTATTTAAAAAAACTACAATAATTATTCTTATTTCACAAAGGAAAGACAAGCGCCCTCATCCATCCTCTGGCTTTCCATTTGTTAAAGTGTAGAACATCTTTTTTTTATGATTTTTGAATTCTTTTAAATTCTTTGAATTCTTTTGAATCATTCGAATACTTTTTAATTCTTTGAATTCGTTTGCATTCTTTAAATTATTTAAATTCTTTTGAATTTTTTGAAACCTTGGAATTCAAAAATCAAGTATTCCTTAACCTTAATATTAACAACTTAAAAATTACGAAAAATTCTTTTTTTTGGGGGGGGGCGGCCTCATCCACCCTCTAGCTTTCCATTTTTTAAAGTGTAGAACCTGTTTTTTATTATTCTTTGAATACTTTTAGATTCTTTGGATTTTTTTAATCCTTTGAATTCCTGTGAGTTCTTTTATTTCTTCTGAATCTTTTGAATTCATTTAAAACCTTTGTATTCAAGAATTAAGTATTGCTTAAAAATAATATTAACAACTTAAAATTAGGCAGATTTCATTTGAATTCTTTAAAACCATTCGGATTCTTTGAATTCTTTTGAATACTTTTGAATTCTCTGAATTCTTTTAAAACCTTTTAAAATTCATCAACATGCAAATAAAGAATCACCTATTGCTTTACAAAAAATGCAGTATTTAACAGTGAATTTATAATTTAGATACTTCAAATTTATTTTATTTATTTACAAAAACTACAATCATTATTCTTATTTCACAAAGGAAAGACAAGCGCTCTCATATACTCTCTGGATTTCCATTTGTTAAAGTGTAGAACATCTTTTTTTATGATTCTTTGAATTCTTTTAAATTCTTTGAATTCTTTGAATTCTTTTGAATTATTCGAATACTTTTTAATTCTTATTAATTCTTTGAATTCTTTAAATTATTTAAATTCTTTTGAATTTTTTGAATTTTTTGAAACCTTTGAATTCAAAAAGCAAGTACTGCTTAAAATTAATATTAACAACTTAAAATTACGAAAATTTTGTTTGGGCGGGGGGCACCCTTATTCACCCTCTACCTTGCCAATTGTTTAAGTGTAGAACATGTTCTTTTTTGATTCATTGAATACTTTTGGATTCTTTTAATCCTTTGAATTCTTTTGAGTTCTTTTAATTCTTTTTAATCTTTTGAATTAATTTTAATTTTGTGTATTTCTTAGAATGCTTTGCAATCCATTGAATTTTTTTAAACCTTTGAATTCAAGAATAAAGTATTGCTTAACGTTAATATTAGCAACTTAAAATTAGGCAGAATTCATTTGAGGCCTTTGAATACATTTGTGGCCGTCCGTGAAGAAAGTGACCTAATACCAATGAAGGCAAGACATTAGCAGAACTTAGTCAATATCCGGCCAATTAAGGCAAGATATGAGCAGGACTTAGTAAATATCCGGCCAATTAAGGCAAGACGTGAGTAGGACTTCGTAAATATCCGGCCAATTAAGGCGAGACATGTGCAGGACTTAGTCAATATCCGGCCAATGAAGGCAAGACATGAGCAGAACTTAGTCAATATTCAGCCAATTAAGGCAAGACATGAGCAGGACTTAGTAAATATCCGGCCAATTAAGGCAAGACGTGAGTAGGACTTCGTAAATATCCGGCCAATTAGGGCGACACATGTGCAGGACTTAGTCATTATTCGTCCAATGAAGGGAAGACATAAGCAGAACTTATTTAATATCCGGCAAATTAAGACAAGGCATGAGCAGGACTTAGTGAATATCAGGCCAATTAAGGCAAGATATGTGCAGTACGCAATAGCATACGCAGTAAGTGACTGATAAAAATTTTTCATATTATTTGAAATGCATCACGTCCGGATTTTTTAGGCAAAATATTTCCTAAAAATCTGTTTCTAATTTTTAAAATAACTAAATAATCTTCAATTATAGTTATTTGCTTGAAAAACAGTCTTTTAGATAAAATTATTTCAACCATAGAAAAATTTACTTTCAAACTTGGAAAAAGTAGAGTTGTAGAGAATATTTTCCGAGACAAATAAGCCATAAAGTAATAAAAGAAGTGATTAGTAAGAAAAATCATTTGAAAAAAAACACGATTGAAATAAAATAGGAAAAAGAAACACTATTTTCCACAGATCTGACTTATACATGAACTACCTTAAAAAATAATACACTGTCAGAATAAGCAATTGAAATTTACAATTTACTAATGATAAATTCTAAATTTAACTAGTTTCAAAATAAATGCTTAAGAGCTAACAATTATTTCAAATTTTTGAAAATTGAAAGTATGAAAAATTGAATGATTTCTAAACTAAGTATCCTCAAAATTTAAAAAATTGAAGAAGCAAATATTCAAATTTTTATTTAAACCTCCAGAATTAAGTAAATTAAAAATTGGGCGATTAAAATTTTGATGAATTTAAAATAACATATATCCCAAAATAAAAACGAAATGCTTTTAAATTACAAAACGCTCCAAATGGAACTTGCCAAACTTACAGCTGTTAAGAGTAACCCATGTACTTTTAATTTTGAATTGCTTAAAATTGTGAATCTTTTAATTAAAGTCGTGATTTATTTATTATTTCCTATTATTATTATATTGGTTCGTTAAGAAAGTCTTGCCATACACAACAAAAGAAAAATGGAAAAAAATTGTATTTGAACAGTAAAAGCTTATACAGTAATGTAGGCTCCCTCTGCATCTACAGCTAGTACCCAAAGCTCTAGTAGACTTGGCATACCTGCAGTCCAGAATTCTCTTGTTCGTGAATTAAAAAATTCGACTAGTGTATTTTTCAGATCTGTGAGATGCTTACATTCTTTATCCTGTAAATAATTTTACAAAGCTCGAAACATAATGTAGTTGGTTGGTGATAAGTCTCTTGAATACGATGGGTGTGGTATATGGCATGTTATTCGAATATTCAATATTTACAATTCTTGAACAAATTTCGGTTCTGTTGTTGTGTTTTACCTGAAATTGTTATTTTTAAACAAAAATAATTACATTTAAATCCAATGATTCTTATTTTTAAAAATCTGTCTGTTTATTTCTGCACCTCAGGCTTGTACTGCTTATTCAGATATTGATAAATAATGTACAAAGTATATTTTGTCATGATTACTTTAACATTTGCTCTTTATTTTACACTAATTTTTATTCGCAGCTACCATGAAAAGTGAATCATTTTTATAAATTTATATATTTATATATATATAATTAAAAATTTGTCATAAGGACAACCGCAGGATTTCGCCGGGAGCGGGTGCTAATCTGAAAAATTGCACCCGCTTCCAGCGAAA
>NC_046664.1:141648784-141651645 GCF_010883055.1 Belonocnema kinseyi | reverse complement strand
TTCATTATCTTTATTGGCGCTCAATAATGGATTACCTCGCGCTTTTCGCTCGGATATTTATTCTTTGCATTTGGAATGCTTGAATAAAACTTTATCAAAAAGATTTCTTTTTAGATCGCAGTATTTATATATGTGTTCATTTTCTAAATTTTCTAGTTAATTAAGTATAGTCAAATATTAAGTTTCTCGAAGCTTTGTAGGCTTTGAGTTATATATTCTCATTGTGAAACTTGTATTGTGCACTCGATTTTGGACAAACATTTGTAAACAGGTTTTGTTGAATCTTTTTTTTTCGTAACTGGTTTTTCTACAATATTTATTGTTTATTAATTTTTTATTTTCAATGTTATTTTTCACGAATAAAACAAAAATTACTCGACCTATCAAGAACAGATTCTTTACCAATTTGTAGATCTTTATTGGAAACACAATTTTTGTTAATTCATCTTTCTTCGTGTACTGCATAGTTTGGCCACAGGATGGAATTTTTTAACTTTTGTGAAATACAAATATAAATTATCGATTTTCCAAAAAAATCAAAAAAGATTTTTTAATAATCTTGTAGGGCTTTTGAACAGCAATGTTTTCCTTCTCTTGACTTTTTTTCATATCATACGTTGTTTGGCTTAAAAATTTGATTTTCGATTGATTTATGAAATGTTGAAAATGCTATAACTCTGAGACTGTTCTTTTTATCGAAAAAAGTCATTAGGATAAATTCTTACCTTTTCTGAGTACTATGAATAGTCGTAGATAAAAAATTTATATATGGAAATAAATGGTCCTAAGAATTTGAATAATTCCCTAACTTTTTGAATTTTGTTTCAAATAGCTGGTTAACGAACTCGTCCTTTCTTTCAGAACCAAAAAAATTTGAGACAAAGATCGATTTTATTCATTCATTTTTTTCAAGAGTTATCGTGTTTATGGTCGGACGGACGGACAGACAGACATACGCCACCGTAAAAACTTGGGTTTCGGATTTAGTTTCAATGTTATTTTTTATGATTTAAACCAAAAATACGCATCCTAGCGTACAGTGGCTCAAAGAAAATTTGTAGACATAATTTTGACGAAAAATTGTATTTGTTAAAATTTAATTGCAGCTTATGTCGATTTTCCAAAAAGGTAATTAAACAAAAACTACGCATTCTACCAAAAATGATAAAAATTTAATTTTTCTATTTTAAATGTTTTTTTTTTAAATAAAAATGATCGGATATAAGGTAGTGGGGGGTTAAAACGTGTCTTAACAAGCTTCATATAAGCATCTTGAACTATGATAGGTTATTAGTTAGGTAGTTAGGGAAATATACAGAAGTGGAGGAAAATTGTAAAAAGGGGTAGGGGGAGTTGTATTTTTAAAAGTTAAATGAAATGGGAGAAAGAGAACCAAAATAGTTTAGTTAAGTTTTAAGCAGTTTCATCTATGTAAAATATTTTAAAATATACTTTGAGTAAAGATTAGTAACAATCGCGTACTAATTCACTTCAGTATTATCTTCTTTTTACTAATTACCAGCATCAAGTAATTATTTCGGTTAGTAATTATACTGATGGAGATAAGTTCAGTAACAAATAATCAAAAACTTCAGAATTATGATATATAAGATAAGAAAAAATGGTTTAAACATTGAAATGATGTAATAATTATTTTATGAACATTTTTGTAAAAATATATCAAATGGAAATATTTTTTATATATGATAAATAAATGTTTTGGTTTTAAAATATAATTAATATATTATAATAAAATATAATTAATATAATTAAAATATAATTAAAAAGTGTTGCATAGAAAAGTGAGTGAAGTGCTTTTGATTCAAAACTCGAATCATAATTTAAAAGATGTGTGACAGTTCGTTAATAATGAATAATGCCAGAATTGTACTTGATGCAATAAGTGAACACCTAGCTGCAATGGCTGGTTTGGAGGCATATCTTGCTGAATGCACTTCTTCTGCTGCCCTAGTGAAACTCATAAATGAGGCAGTGGAGACAAAAAACAAGAAGGTACTTGTCCGCTGTCTCCCAGCAGCAATCAAAATGAGGCATTCATTGGACATCTCAATAGAAAGTGCAAAGGAAGCAGTAGGTTAGTAATACATTATAATTTTATTTATTTTCTCGCTTTTTTATAATTATTTGAAAAAAAATCTCTTTTAAAATTGAAAACTTCTTGATTTTTATAATTTTCAAATAATAATTAAAATTTTTTTTTTACAGAATCATGCATAGATAATGAAACTCCGTCAATCCTCGAAACCTACACGTGGGTCGAGAAAAAAAGGAAACGGGCAACTGGTGTTACATCCCACTCTAAAAAGGCTACAAGGAGATGCCCTTTAAAAAACAGCCAGAGAAGAAAAGGCCAGCAGGACGTGGAAAAAGAGCTGCCAAATTTATTAACACAGACAGTCTATGTTATTGACGATGAGATGGAAGCAGATGTAGCGGAACGTGATCCTTGCAATAAAAAAACCAAGGCCTCGACTAGTAACATTACAAAACTTCTAAATCTGAAAATAAATCTGGAAAGTGACGATGGGGTGACACAAGAAATTCAGCAACAGAAGCCCAAACAACAACAACTTCAACGCCAACAACAACTACAACAATCTAAGTTAGAGGCTGATGAGGCATATGAAAAATTTAATTAAGCGTAAACATTCAAAGGTAAAGTTGTTAAGAAGGAAGACACCAGAGAAAAAATAAGAATTAAGCAGATCGAGGAGAGTCGGCGAAATGTTGAAACCCGATCCAAACTCAATATTGGGAAGAAGCAGGAGCAACAACAAAAGATGGTCCAGGAAAGGAAAAAGGAAAGAAACCTGGATCATAAGAATGAAAAAAAAAAACAA
>NC_046664.1:141636462-141648684 GCF_010883055.1 Belonocnema kinseyi | reverse complement strand
TTCTCTCAAATTATAATTCCATTGTTTAATTTTTACAGATTGTCAAAATACCATCCAGGACATTGTGAAGGTCCAAGCCGGTGCTGGACAGCAGGAGCCTGGCCTGTATGAAGCTTCCCAGGATGCTGAACCCTTGAGAGTACCACATACGAATATTGGTACGTCTCAGGTTGCAGGACCTTCCAGCGATCCAGACATATTAGCAACATTCAGCCTGGATGATGCACAAGGTAGGAATGAGAGGATGAAAGATTCAACAATTATTTGTAAAATCAGTGAAAGTACCGAATATATTCGAAAATTCGGTTTATATGGTTTAAAATTAAAATTTTAAATTTCTCCACCTGGCAAAAATAACCCTGTGGAATGGCTCGAATTGGCATTTCCCGAATTATTTGAATATTTGATTAATTGGTGCGATCCAACTGATGTAGTAGGGTTAGTATTTTGGTCTGACGGATTTGGAAAAGGTGTAGCGTGGAAGGCTTTCATTCCATTGAAAGACCTGTCTTTTGAAGACCTCTGGGACCTTGTAGAAAAAGTTGTACAACGTGCCACAGGTTTTGAAATCGATGATACTTTCCATGTTCAAGTGACACGTCTTCAGATACCAGTCGGTAGAGGTCGTGTTAAATTACAATCTGACATTTTTAAACGTTCCGTATTGACAATAGAGAATAAAGCAAATACTTGTTTACCACAGTCCATTGTAGCGGCAATATCCAAAGGGAAATTGTCGGCCAATAAATATAACATTGAATTACAAAATGACTAGCGTCGAATACGCGAGAGAGGTGGTGTGCATCAATGCACTACTGCTAATAGGTTAACGCTAGACGCCGGTGCAATTATACCTTTAAATGGCTGTGGCATTCCAGAACTTGTCCAGTATCAAAAATTCCTGTCAAAATCTCAGATAGCAATCATTGTGTATCATTATGATAGCTTTGGTTTAGGAAAGGCGAAAGCTTTTTATGACGGAACTTCTGGTATTACAAATAAAGGGGATATAGTTAAGAAAAATATTTACTAGCTTTATGAAGGTGCTCCCAAATGCCATTTTTCACCTATTTTATCATTGATAGGGGCTGGTGGTAGTCGACATTTTTGTGCACCTTGTAACAAGGCTTATAAAAATCCTGAGAGTCATTTATGCGCAGAAAAATGTAACGCTTGCCACATATCTCCGTCCTGTAATCAGGAAAGTAAGATTGTATTTGGGGATATCGAAAAGGAAACAAAATGCGATTCATGCCTTAGGTCCTTTTATGGGGCCTCATGTATGAGAAACCATTTACATCCTGATTCATACAGTAAGGGAAAAAGTATTTGTTCAGTATTTAAAATTTGTGGTAGTTGTTCAAAATTAATCAACCATTTAGATGTCAAAGATCATAAATGTGGATATTCAAATTGTGTTACGTGCAGAAAAGTTTGTCCAGACAACCATTTGCGCTACATAACACCAGCTGGGAATCCACGTTATAATAAAAAAGTCGCATACATTTTTTACGATTTTGAAACTCAACAAAGTGAATCTGTCGTTGGTCAGGAATCCACGAAAATTCACGTACCTAATTTGTGTGTAGCACAACAGGTATGTGATGAGTGTATGGATGATCCTAACCCAAATGTACGATGTAAATGGTGCGGTATCAGACAGTATATTTTTAGTGAAGATCCGGTTTCCGAGTTTACAAAATTTGCCACGCGAAAAATGAGTCATTTCACGGAAACCGTTTGTATAGTACATCATGCTAAAGGGTTTTATGCTCAATTTATTATGAGTCATCTTATTAAAGAGAAAGGGCTTAGAAATCCACCTGAAATTATTTTAAATGGGACTAGCATCCTTTTGATGAAGGTAAATCAAACCCGTTTTAGTGACACCTTGAATTACCTTCACATGCCATTAAGATAATTGCCTGAAGCTTTTGGTTTAGAAGAGCCAAAGAAGGGTACATTTCCCCATTTATTTAATACTCCCGAAAATCGAGAGTACATTGGAAAAATACCTGATGCCAAATATTTTTCACCCGATACAATGTCTCGTGAGGCTCGGGACTCATTTTACAAGTGGTACGAAGAATGTGTCACATCAGAATACAATTGTAATTTTAAAGAAGAATTGAGATCATATTGTATAAATGCTGTGGACATTCTTCGTAGAGCGTGTTTGGTTTTTAGAGCATTATTTCTTAAAGTTTCCAATGTCGATCCATTTATTGAGAGCATTACAATTGCATCGGCTTGCTCAAAAGTTTTCAGAAAAAATGATCTAAAAGCTGATTAAATAGGTGTCATACTAAACGGTGGTTATAGAAGGGCTAATAGACAGACGAAAAAAAGCCATCGAATGGTTATTAGCCTTAGAACGCGATTTGGACATTGAAATTACTCATTCAGGCAGGGCACGAGAATTTAGATTGCCAGAGGGATGTCTAGTCGATGGCTATTGTGAAAATAAAGAAGTAAGTACGAAAGTAGTTTACGAATTCCATGGTTGCCACTGGCATGGGGGTCCGCAATGTTTTAAATTAAATCGGGATAAAAAGTTAGGTTTCGATAAAAGTTCTGAATCTCTAAATAATCGTTTTGAACGAACAATCGCTCAAATTGATCGACTTCGCTCATTAGGATATGAGGTAGTCGAAAAGTGGGAGTGTTCCTTTGATAAGGAGAAAGTTAAAAATGATAATTTACGCAGTTTCTTAAAAGACCACCCACTTTTGATGACTGACGCCTTGAATCCTCGAAATGCATTTTATGGGGGTCGAACAGGTAATACATTTTCGTATTACGAGGCTAAGGGTAAAGTGAAAATATCGTATATTGATGCTTGTTCACTTTGTCCATTTGTTTCAAAATATGGAAAATTTCCCATTGTTCTTCCCAAAGTTTACACTGGTGATGACTGCAAAAGTTTAACCGGTGTAAACATTGATTTATATAATGTCGAGGGACTAGTCAAATGCAGAGTATTACCGCCTACCAATAAGTATTTACCTGTTCTGCCTGTCCGCATGCATGGTAAACTCATGTTCCCTTTGTGTAATATTTGCTGTAAAGAACAAATACAGAGCGATTGTCCAAATGTAAATAACACAAATGCGCGAGAAATTGAAGGAACATGGGTTTCCGACGAGATAAAAGCTGCGATTCAAGAGGGGTATCAAATTACTGCAATTTTTGTAATTTGGCAGTATAATACTACTCAATATAATAAGGTCACAAAAATGGGTGGTCTTTTGTAGAATATATGAATCGATTTTTTTAACTGAAGCATGAAGCCAGCGGATACCCTGCCTATTGTATTGATGAGGCTTCGAAAAAGGCATTTGTTCAAAAAAATTTCGAGTCTGAGGGTATAGCCCTAGATTCGAAAAATATGAAAAAGAATCCTGGTTAGCGATCGTTGGCGAAACTTTGTCTCAATTCATTTTGGGGGAAATTTGGTCAACGAGAAAATATGCCAAAGACTGAGATCATTCATAGCCAACAAGAATTATTGAAAATTGTAGAGAGTCCGGATAAAATTCTCAACAGTGTCTTGCCTGTAGACGATAATAGTATTTATGCCTCATGGTTGTACAAATGTGAAGCCGTAACTCTATCGCCTATTACCAATGTGGTTATAGCAGCTTACACAACAGCCCAGGCACGCTTGAAGTTATTTACTTACTTGAAGCAACTAGATCGTCGTGTCATTTATTTTGACACGGATTCAGTTATTTTTGCCAGCACTAATGAGTCAAATGAGTATTATCCAGATACAGGTTGTCTTTTAGGTGACTTAACTGATGAGCTCGAAGTTTATGGCTCCGGTAGTTTCATAGAAAAATTTGTCTCGGGTGGCCCCAAGTTCTATGCATATAAGATACGATCACCTGATGGTAAAAACCACAATGTTTGTAAATTTAAAGGTATTAATTTAAACTATGAAAATTCCGAGATAATAAACTTTGACTCAATATGTGATCTGGTTATTAGAAAGACACAAACAATTAGATTAAAGTTTAATAGTATTCGTAGAACACCTTATCACCAGGTAGTTACGAAACAAGAGGAAAAAATATGTCGTCCGGTGTATACTAAAAGACGATTAGTTGAAGGATATGACTCTCTACCATTTGGCTACATTTCATAAGATAAATAATTTATTTCTATTTTAACCATATAAATTGAATTATGAAAATTTGAAGAATCACTCTCTCATTCCTACACACAGAAACAATGGCTTTTGCATTTTAAAAATAAAATAATTGTATGTTTACTTCTTTTTGCCTTTTTAAAAAAAAAATATTCTTCTGCTCACTAATAATGATATTTTTTGTTTTCAGTTGAGCAATTTGGACTGTTTGGTGATGATGGCAAGAATACTTTTTTCGATCCGTGCACTCAGAAGTATCACTCCAATTTACCAACACTTACTGACTTAAGCGACTATTTTCATGGAGGGGATCAGCCCTACACTCTTCAATTGTCCGATTAAAGTGTGGACTTAATTGAAAATTAGAATTAAAAATGAAATTTAAATATATTCATTTCAAATTTTTAATTTATTTAGTATATATTTAAAAGGGAATTTAATAAAATGAAATCTACTTTTAAAACATAAAAACTGTCTGCAAATTTTATTTATCACCCCAAAATGCAAGAAAAATTCAATTTTATTATTATTTTTTTATCAAAAGCAAAAATAATTTCGAATAATATAATTGTATACCTGATTTTTCTAACCTAAAACAGGCAACCAGAATATTGCTGAAAAACTAGGGGTTTACGACAGTGGTACAACGCGGCGCGGTGTGAGTACTCGCACGCCCATGTAAGCTCAACTCTGGGCGTGCTGGAAGTTACACGTCATAATAAGCTTATTTATTAACGTGATGGAGAGCGGTCAAAAGAATCAGCTTAAGCATTCTGACCACCCAGATAGTATCTTATTGATCAATTTCCACAAAATAAAAATAATAAAAAAAGTGTATAAAAAAATTTCTAGTTAAAAGAATCAGGATATTATTCTATAAATAATAATTACTAGTTAAATTCTATCATTCTTAATTATGGACGCACGCTGGAAGCATCCATTTACATCGTTGGTATGTGGATCAACAGGATGTGGTAAAACTTTTTTTGTAAAAAAGTTTCTCCGTCATGTTGATAGTGTGTGTGATGCACCTATTGAGCGTATAATAGTTTACTATTCCGAGTGGCAAACAGCTTACAAGGAATATGGAAAAATAATAGGATTTCGTGAAGGTTTACCTCAATCTTCTAACTATTCCAATGAACCTAGAGTTAAACTCATAATTATCGACGATTTAATGAGAGAGCCTTCAAATAGCACAGTAGTAGATCTGTTTACCAAGGGTAGTCATCATAAAAATGTCAGTGTAATTTTTATATCTCAAAATCTCTTTCACCAGGGTCATGGACAAAGAGATATTTCTCTAAATGCGAACTATATTTTTGCTTTTAAAAACCCTCGAGATCGTGCCCAAATCCAGCATCTAGCTCGGCAGGTTTGCCCTGAAAATTCTTGATTTATACAAGAAGCCTATCATGATGCCACTTCTCAACCTCGTGGTTATTTACTTCTTGATTTGAAACAATCCAACCCCGAAAATTGCCGATTTCAGACAAGTATTTTTCCAGATGACCCTTATCCTTATGTTTACATACCTACCAAAGGTATAAAGAGAGGTCACAGTGAGGAACAAGTACCATTTGCACGATTGTAATGATGTCGAAAGGTGGTAAATCAATTGGCAAAAAATGCTATTATCATACATGCTCTTTGTCACCTGAACTCCGGCCAACGTCTTGCTTTATTAAAATCCTCGGATGCCCGACTTGTTAAATGTATTTGTGAGTGTCCTTTAAATATATTATTGGGAAACGTGCCCCTCAAGAAGCAAGAGAGACTAAAGTTAAAAAAGCATAAAAAACTACTTCGTAAATTAGCGGAAACACATGGTACGTTGAAGAAGAAGAAAAACTTTATCGCACAAAAAGGTGGATTTTTACCTCTTTTACTAGCAGCGATCATTGGGAGCCTAATATCGAATTTATTTAGTGGTTCTTCTTGAACAAAAAGGTCGTTTTACCATCAAATATGGAGCATGCTAGAAGAATGGTGCTTAGTCCAAGTGACCAAGTCGATAAAATACAACAGCAAATTCAAACTTTAAAACTGCCCACTATAAACACAAATGATGCACAAATTATACCTGCAATACCCGGTTTAACTATACAAACACCTGGCAATAACCTTGGAAGACTAGATTCCGAAATGAGTCGTATCTTATTTTCACCTTTTCCAATTGATGAACGTGAAAAGTGGAAAATATATAGTCAAGAATTACAGAAATTTCTCTTCTTTGTTGATGAGGATAGAAAACCACCTATTGAGAATAATGACCAAAATGAAGCCGCAGACGATCAATCAAACGACGACGAATTTCTACCTGTCGAAACCATCACAGCACCAGTACCCAGAACTTTTCAGCCAAACAGTATCTTTTTACTCAATTATTTAATAAGGCCGAATATAACTAACAGAATAAAATAGCATAAAATTGGT
This sequence comes from Belonocnema kinseyi, assembly GCF_010883055.1. Classification (NCBI taxonomy): domain Eukaryota; kingdom Metazoa; phylum Arthropoda; class Insecta; order Hymenoptera; family Cynipidae; genus Belonocnema; species Belonocnema kinseyi. Next base: position 141,642,098 of record NC_046664.1, on the reverse strand, counting down.
TTAGTTTTCATTGATGGACAACGTATCAAAGATTCAAATATTACAGATCGTGCTAACGATGCATTGAGATATAGAAAAACATTCGTTCCAGCTGGTAGAAATCAGTTTGCTCATATCCTTCGAGAGCTTGGCACACCACGAGAGCTTGTAAAAAATAGAGAATACTGGAGAGTGAAATGAAATAAACAGTTATCTCGGGACCTCAGTAATAGAACATACTCTACATTTCAACCTCTTATAACTGACGATGATAGTACAGATGATCCTAGTGATTTACATAGACTTCGAGAAACTCTAAATATAAGAACTCGTGCAGGAAGTCGTAGCAGAAATAGAAAAGATCAATCACTGAGTCAGCGTGGTTCAAGATTAATAACAAAGTGGCAGTCTTTTAATCTGAGATGAAACTGTTAGAAGAAATATACTACAAGCCAAGTCATCCGGCCTCCTAAAGTGGCGCAGAAAAAATATTTCGTGCTGCGTGAGGAAAAGTATCTAGTGCTAAAGTGCTTGAGTGGTTAAAGTCACAGGACGCACTTACCAAACATGGGCCTATTCGTAGAAAATTTCAAAAATTACATTATAATGTTAGCTCTATTGATAATGTATGGGAGGCTGATTTAGTTGACCTCCAAAGTCTGTCAACCTACAATAATAATTATACTTTTCTATTAGTAGTAATTGATGTTTTAAGTAAATTTGCCTGGGTCGAGCCTCTTCGAAATAAATCTGCTTTAGAAGTAAGACACGGTTTCGAGCGTATTCTCAGAAAGGTAACAATCGTGTACCTATCTGTTTACAAACAGATAAAGGAAAAGAATTTGTAGGTGCAACTTTTCAAAAATTTTTGACAGATAATGGAATAAAATTTCAAGTAACACGGGACCCTAATGTTCAAGCAGCCGTAGTAGAACGCTTTAATCGAACTCTCAAAGAACGCATGTGGCGCTACTTTAGGCATAAAAGTAATCGACGCTATATTGATATCTTAAAACAAATTGTAGATGCTTACAATAATGCCAGGCACAGTAGTATTAAAATGAAACCGGCTGAAGTTACCATATTCAATGCATCCAAAGCATGGGAAAATATTCAATCGTGATTCAGTAAGGAAAATAGGTCTACAAAAAAGCCTAAGTACAGAGTCGATGACCAAGTTAGAATCAGTCGAGAGAAGGGCGTCTTTGAGAAAGGTTACGAATCAGGATTTAGTGAAGAAATATTCCTAATAAAACAAGTTCCAAATCGATTACAAACACCTTTTGTTTATGAGTTGAAAGATCTAGTAGGAGAAAGAATTGATGGACTTTTTTACGAACAAGAATTGACCGACGTAAAAAATAAAGATATAGCAGAGGAGAAATTTAAGATTGAAAAAATACTGCAAACTAAAGGCAAGGGAAACAAGAAACAATTTTTTGTTAAGTGGATAGGCTATCCGGATAAATTTAATTCCTGGATACCAACTTCAAGTTTAAAATCATTGTAAAAATGAATTCTGATCAATTTTACCTTATTTTACCAAGCAATACTAGTATGAAATATTTTCCCGATAATAGAACTTCCAATTTTATAACACAATTGCCATATGAGATTCGGTTGCAAAGACAGTGGGTGCACTCACAGAAATACAACTTCCTCATACATTTCTTCATGTGAGACACGATGACTCAATTGAAAACCGCATTACCCTTATAAATGCTGGAACTGACGGGCATACGTTCCCCACAATTTTATGGTAATATCAAAAATAGAAAAAGCATTGAGATTGGTATTGACCTTCTTCACAAATATAAAGTACCTGTTGCAGAAGATAAAATAAATGATGAAAATATGAGAGAAAAGTTAGAAGATTTAATAGAACTTATTGTCATGAATGAAAAGTTAGAAGATGAAGCAGAAGTTCTTATGTGGAAAAAACCCCTTGTAAATTTCTTTGAACCTGGCCTTTATGCCGATATTGAGTCTCTTTTAAATACTCTGAACAGTCTTCCAGAATTAGGACAACACATTAAATTTAAATATGACAAATCCAAAAGCAGCTACGTGCGCATAAAAAAACAGTGTACAAAATTATGTCAGATGACTGATCAACATTTTTTGGTACTTAGTGATAAATTATCACGTATTCTTGGTTTTGCACCAGATAATCTACTTCCAATTGAAAATAATAAGTATACTGCTAGACATCCACCTAGTCTAGCTAGTGGTCTTCCGGATACATTATTTGTTTACTGTAATATTTGTGAACCTCGCAATACTGGTGATGTAAAAGCTCCACTCTTACGTACTGTTTCTGTAGATACAAGAGCTTACTGTTTTGGTACAACACAAGACAGTAATTTTTCATCACCCAGTTACATACCAGTTCTTCATACAGGATTTCCTACAATTGAAATTGATATAAGGGACCACGTTGGACCACGCTGACAGCTAGACTTCACTTTAAACGTATTGACTAGATATAGATAAGAAAGAAATAATGAGCCAATACGCCGAATATTGCGCCTTAAAAGCAGGTGGTGTTGCAGGGATTTCTCAGATTTATATTGGCGCACCATATCAAAAAGTTCACGGAATTGGAAGCTTTCTTGGCGGTCTATTTCGGCGTGTTCTTCCTTTCTTAACTAGAGGAGTTTGAATTGTCGGAAAAGAAGCACTTAGAACTGGCATGAATGTTAGGAATGATTTGGATGCTAATATTCCGCTTAAAAATTCATTTAGAAATCGCTTTGGGGAAACTGGTGAGAATTTGAAACGGCGTGCTATTGATAAAATGGACAATATTATGAATGGTTCTGGTTATAAGAACAATCGGAAGAAGCGAATGGTTCAGTTAATTTCTAATCGTGGTGCACTTAATGTCGTGAGCCGAAACCCCATTAATAAGAAAAAAAAATAAAACCTCTAACAAAATAAAAAAGCATGGTACGGTGAAAAGTAAGAAAGCGACAATGAATAAAAGAAAAACAAAGAATACAAAAAAGTATTTAAAGCATAAAACACGGAAGCATTCTATTGATGATATTTGTGGAAATTAATAGTGTATAGAATTCGCATCCGAGACAAAATATATTTCTTAAAATGTCGTTTCTACATTCTCATTCTTGTGAGTGCTTAAAGACTCGCCTATAGAATTTGTCGTTCCTGGTCATGGTGATGAATACATTCATTTGGCTCACACAATGCTAAATCTTAGGGTGAAATTAATAGCACCACCTAGGGTTGCTGCAAATGCCGAACAATTGGATAGAGTTGGTCCTGTAAACAATCTATTACATACGTTATTTGATCAAATGGATGTCTATTTTTATCAAAAAGTTGTATCTCCACCCAGTAATTCTTATGCTTATCGGGCATACATTGAAACTCTACTTAACTATGGTCCTGCTGCTAAAAATAGTCATCTGACTAACTCTCTTTGGTATAATGACACGCCTGGAAAAATGGATGATTTCGATGAAAATGGGGGTTTAAAAGCTCGCCAAAAATATTTAAGTGCTGGTAAATCTATTGATCTTATTGGACACCTGCACTGTGATGTTTTTAACGAGGACAAATTTCTTATCAAGGGTGTGGAATTGAGGCTACGACTAGTACGCTCAAAAGATTTATTCTGTCTTATGGATAGCACAAATGGCTGTAGTATAAATATTGAGGAAGCCTCACTAGTTGTGCGGCGAGCAAAAATTAGTCCCTGTATTCTATTAGCTCATGCAAAAGCTGTATCTCATGGTACTGCAAAATATCCTATTACACGTGTCGAGGTAAAAGCTTTGTCTCTACACTCAGGCGTTCACTTTGAAACGCTTGATAATGTTATTCTCGGTCAAATGCCAAAAAGAATAATAATTGGGTTTGTGGACAATATTGCATTCAACGGAAACGGAAACAAAAATCCTTTTAATTTTCAAAATTATAAAATTAATCATCTTTCGCTTTATGTTGATGGTACTCAGATACCTTCTAAACCACTACAGCCATCATTTGGGGATCAGAAGTTGTATGTCGAAGCTTATCACACGTTATTTAGCGGAACTGGTATACATTTTCTGAACGAAGGAAACAATATTGATAGAGAGAATTATACTGCAGGAAACTGTCTGTTCGCCTTTGATCTGACACCTGATCTCTCAGCAAACTGTTACTCTCACTGGAATCTTGTAAAACATGGTAGTCTCAGAATTGAAGTACGATTCGAGGACGCCTTGACTAGTACTATTAATTGTCTTGTATATGCGGAATATGATAATGTTCTGGAAATAGACTCGTCCAGACAGATTATTGTCGACTTTAGCGCTTGAGTGGGGAAAAAATCAATTATGCCAATGACTTGACGTACTTCAAAGACAGTATACTGCATGCGTCCTTCATGAAAATTTGTTTTTCTTTCCTACATTCTAACAAAAATATATATACGAAATTATGGTTGACTCCGTGATTGACATACAAGGATTTAGAGACGATGCTGGTCGATTTATTCTTAAAGAAGTAGCTGTGATTTCTCTGTACCGTTATTGCATTTCTCATTGGATTATTTCTCCACCATTTTCATTTAGTGATCTCACGAATGAATCTCAACAACAAAATAACTGGCTTAGTTGTCATCATCACGGTATTGAATGGTTTGAAGGAGATGTCCCAATGAATTTCCTTCACGCCAATCTACGTGACATTGCTCGAACGGCCAAACTAATGCACACCAGAGGACATGAAAAAAAATACAAGGATACAGTACTACTACGCTCAGATCACCTACGACCTATGAACCGAGCATTACGGCCAATTCTGAAGATTCGGATAAGGATACGGTAGACTTGATTAAAAAAACTACCCTACCAATATCAGCTAAAAAGTATGAACAGCCTATAAATTCTACAAATACTTCGACTTCCAAAAGCTTGGACAGTCGGCGTGTTTCCAGCAGATCAGATTCCTAAACGTTGGGCGAAAACATCTGCAATTGTAGCTAATTTTGATGAACAATCAAAACCTGGAACTCACTGGATCGCCCTATACGTTGGCTGTGATGGAAGAGGTACTTACTTTAACAGCTACGGGCTACCGCCTCTTATACCTAAACATCTTCTTCGTTTACGGGGAAATTGTACCTTCTACAGGTGGAACACAAAGAGACTACAAACTGCGAATTTAAATGTTTGTGGGCAATACTGCATTATGTTTCTCCATTGAATGTGTAATGGTTATTCTCTGTCTGATTTTAATAATTTTTTTACGAATAATTTAGAAAAAAATGATTGTCTTGTGCGAAAATTTTACAAAAAGTTGTTGAAGGAATACAAACTCAAGCATAATATTTCTCGAGTATCGAAACAGCGCATACGTGGCGGTAAATATTGTAAGCGTATAGATCTTGCATCATGTACGCAAACTTCATTGACGGAATTGATCACACTTTCTTTATTTTAGAAATATGGTATGTACCCTATTTTTCTGATACAAAGTATAAATAAATAAATTTTATATTATTTTAAAAGTTCTTATTTTCATTTCACTGCCTTTCATACATTTTTTTCATTTATTTTATTTTTACAACAATAATTTAATAAAAATTATCCTTTTTTTCTTATTTTTCCTCAACGTTATTTTTTCAAACCGTAATTGAAAAAGTCATT
>NC_046664.1:141635142-141636362 GCF_010883055.1 Belonocnema kinseyi | reverse complement strand
GAGTATCCTTTATAGGTGTCACATCCTGAATGCGGCTCTGTGGCACGCCCAGGTATGTATAAGTCTCTCCAGCGCAAAGGTGTCGTATGGCGCTTCTATCAATGAGCTCAGGATCTTAAGGGATGCCATTAAGTTTTCCTCGCTTCAAATAAACCTTGGCGCATTTGTCTAACCCAAATTCCATTCCAATTTCCTTTATATATCGTTCGACAATCCCCAGAGCTAGATGCAATTTCTCTCTGTTGTTAGCATAGATCTTAAGATCGTCCATGTAAAATACTTGAGTGACCTTGTATTTTCGATCTGCAGGTTTGCCGCACAAGTACCCGTCGGAATGGCGCAGTGCTATAGATAGTGGCAATAATGTAAGGCAAAAGAGGAGTGAGCTCATGGTGTCGCCCTGAAAGACACCTCTCTGAAACGTGACCTTGTTAGTTGTCACACGATTTTTTGCCAGATAAAATAGTAAATCTGGTTTTCCATAGCGGCATCAATCTCTCTATGCACCCAAATATTTGTGGATGAACCTTTAAGATTTCCAAAAGACAGATGATAAGTCTATGGGATGTAGAATCGAAAGCTTTCCGATAATCAATCGGCTCTTCCGACTTCAAATATGAGGTGAAAATACGGGCCAAATGCTGATGGGTTGAAGAAAACTTCTTCCCCCAGAAGGTTTTGATACAATCTGGTCCCGGTGCGGAATAGTTCTTCATCCCTCTTCATACTTTTTTCACTTCCTCGGTAGTGATGGGTGGGCATTCTTTATCAGGTTTTATGAGGGCAACACATAACTCCTTGAAGCTATTTATATTTTCTGAGTCTTCGTCCAGTCTATGCTGGACTTCGGAGACTTCTCTCCAAAATACTTCGACCTCCTCTGGTTTGGGTGGCTGTTCGACAGTAACTGGAGGGTCTTGGAAGAGTCGAGATGGGTCAGAGAGAAACTTTTGATTTTCTCTGACCCATCTCTCCCTCCGCTCTAGATTTCTCTTAGCGTCAGATAGTATTCGTATTCTCTCAACAATATGCTGCCTGATGATCAGCAGCTTTGACTTGTTAAGTGTGTGATAACGCGTCCGGAGTTCGCGCGCGAACTTTCGAACCTTGGCGGTAACATTCCTGCCAGATGTGATGTAATCAATCACACATTGAATGCGGGACGCGTACTGTCTTGCCCAGCCTATCTTTATGGCAAGTTGATGCATTCGTCTTTTGGT
>NC_046664.1:141633987-141635042 GCF_010883055.1 Belonocnema kinseyi | reverse complement strand
GATTTTTCCTGGAAACTCAACAGTTTTAGGACTAGAATAATGTACTTCTTTTTTCTTAATATAAGCTATACCCCCTACTTTTGTTGTACAAAAGTAGCAATCTTTTTCATTTTCTGGTTATTTCCATTTTGTTGGTGCAATGAATTTCAGGGACGTCTTGTCCTGATTTTTAGTAACTCGACTTATCATTATATGACACGAGTTACATTCAAAGTGTGGTACCCAACTTTTGTCTTGCTGTGAAATCTCAATGTCAAAACATACTTTATACAAATCATTTATTGTTTCTGTTATTTTTCTTTTGTTTTTCGGCCCAACAAATTTTGCACATACATAACAAAAGTTATCAGGATTACCAGTGCATTCATGATTGCATCTGTTACCAGAAGTGCCAGCGGAGTTAAATGAAGATGAGGAATTGTGATGTGCCATAAATTATATCTAAAACCCACACGCTAAGAATCCTGTCTCGATCGCAGGTGAGTCAGCCGTCCTAGGGGTGATAACTCTCATACCTCCCCAGGCCAAAGTATGAGAGCTTTCTGACTTTGACGAGGACAATGTCAACTCGTCGTCAGACACACTACGGCATCATTCTCACATCTTAGCGCTCCCCCGCAAGACAGCGCGCCTTCGCTGGTTTCGTTACTACGAAGAGTTGGACCGACGAATCATTCTACACATCCCATTTTCAGGGCAGTTGTCATCGTGGCCAACGTCTTCGTAGCAGCAGGTTTTTGATAGTACTGCTATTGAGTAGCAATATAAGTTATAAAGTTCAGATAGTTTAATTCAACTATCCAAAATGCAAAGAGTATCTAATGATTGCAAAGTTCAAGTTCATCACGCTAGAAAATATCTAGTATCCAACATCTCACTATCGAAGTTGCGAAGTATTAGCGAAAATTCTATAAACTCAATTGATTAACCCATTAAAACTCTAAGGCACTTCATAAAAGAAGCTAAAAATATTATAATGGAGTTCATGAATATCGCTATACATAGGTTCTAAGTCTTACTTCATGATCAAGGGTCGAAAAAAGTTCTAGTTTTGT
>NC_046664.1:141628313-141633887 GCF_010883055.1 Belonocnema kinseyi | reverse complement strand
TACTATCTTGTTGTCCAACACACGCGGGAACGACCTACATTCAAAGGCACAATGCGGCACTAAGAGTACTTTATTACCATCTCTATCACTCCTACGGCATTCCCCATAATATCGCTCCTCTAAATGCTCCTAAGGAAGTTGAGTCAATTGTCGAGAATGGGAAGTGCTGCATATACTGGAACTTTATATTCTCGACAATTGTTTCTGTTGCTCACTTGAGGCCTGACATGGGTCTTCTTGACTTCGAGAAGCAAACCATGTTCGTTATCGAATTTTTTGGTACCAGCTGACAAAAACATCATAGCCAAGGAGAATGAAAAGAAAGAGAGGTATCGAGACCTTATAAGGGAGTTGCAACGATTGTGCCCGGAATATTCTGTTTAACTGATCGTTCTTATCATCGGCGCTCTTGGAGGTGCCAATCTTTCACTTGCTAATAGCCTAAAAAGCATCCCTGCGTGTCAACAATATGCTAGAACACTTGCGGGAAAATGCAGAAGGCGGTTGTCCTTGGGTCACTCCGTGTTCTTAGCGTGCACGAGGCTTTTGCTGGATCGTCGTATTGATTCCTTTACAGACTGTAGCCACCTATCTCACGGTTGTGAGACGTGGTTATGGCTGAAATTTTACCGCGATTTCGCTGGACAAATATGCAAATATAATGGCCAACATATATTGAATGATATAAATGCAGATTGTAGATATGTACTATGTGTTTTATACTCTAATATATTTTAACAATTCAAAATAAGGAAATTGTTTTAAAATCGTAATTCGAATCTAATTTAACTATTTTAATAATTTCAAATATATAAAAATATATTCCGACTGTTCTAAAGTTCAAAATTTTATGTCAAAAAGCTGTGCGAGAAGTACAAAACTAACAAAAAGAAAAAAGAAAAAAAGATAATAATTCTGTAAATCATCTAAAGAACATGTGTACATATACTCGGTATCAGCGAAAAATGAAGGGGTTTACAGTTTTTTGGTTTCAATGTAAAGTTTACGTTTTGTCGACAAACGCGTAATTTTATCAGATTTTTATTGTTATTTTCGAGGATTTCAATAAATGTTTGAAATGATGAAAAACGTATAGTTTAGACATTTTAGGTCAGTTTAAGTAAATTTATATTTTATTTTTATCCTTTTTCTTAATTTTGAACATTCAGGATATGTTCGTAATAATATAGACTACAGATTCCCACATTTTGCCTCCTTATTTTTATGACAACTAGTTTCGTTTGTATAAAAATTTAACTTTTCTATTTTTAATGCTGTTTCTTACAGATAAAGTAAAAACTACGCGTCCTATCAAAAAGCTATTTAGCTTAGAATTATCATTTCCGTTAATTTTTTTAAATTTTACAAGTGCTACAACTCTGGAAAATTTTTTTCAATCGAAAAAAGTCAGTAAGAGAAAATACTCGTCTTTTTAAGTATTACGAGTAATCGAGCCGAGAATTCTCAAATTCCAAAAATGTGGATTCCGAAACTTACAAAATGCGCTCATTTTTGGAACTTTGATCTAAAATGTCTGACTAACGAATTAAATAAAAAAATTTTAAGTATCGTACTCACGGATTGACAGACATGCAGACACACACACACATTCGTAAATACCTGTTTATTGGATTCCGAGGGTCTCAACACGAGAAGATTTGACAAAAACGGGGGGGGGGGGCGCAAATTTTACACTAATCTAATAACTTCTTCGATGAGAATGTGAAAAGAAGAAGCCTATCATATTTAAAATAAAAATATATTTAAACAGTGAACTGGGTGGATGCACGTGGCACTAAATACTCTAATACATAGTTTACAATTAATGATGTCATACAGTAAATACTAGTTATTAAATAACAAGAATCAGCAGATTGTTGTTAAATATTCTATATAATAATAATAGTGATAATAATAATTTATTGATCTTATTACGTAATAATACATAGATTATATAAATATAAATATAAATATTTTTCAATGCTGTCTTATATGGGGTACAATTTTGGTTGCCAATCCATGTTTTCAGGCTAAAAATTTATATTAAATTCTCATTAGAATGAGAATAATAATGTCTGTTTGTCGTTGTCGTCGTCTTGCTCTTGTTGTTTTTCTTGTTGTTGTTCCTGTTGTTGTTCTTGTTGTTGTTTGGAAAGTCCATTTAGGATAAAAATTTAAAAAGTTCAAGCATTTTCAAAAATTTTAGATCACTTTTTTCAAGACTTAAAAATTCCATGTATAGCTATTTGTAGTACACCAAAATATGAACAATTACTCCTTATCACTTTTTTTGGTAGAAGGAAAATTACCAGAGGTATAGCATTTGCAAAATAAATAAATAAAAACGAAAATAAACGTTTTGAACCAAACAACGCATGGTATAGAAAAAATACAAGAGAAGAAAAACGTTACTATTTGAAGACACTACAAGGATATCAGAACATCTTTCGTACTATTTTTTAAACCCCAAAAAGTCGAATTTTAATCGAATAAATCACTCTTGTATAGGATTAATGGGTTTTTCTTTGTTTGTAAAAAACAACATTGAAAATAAGAAAAATTGATTTGTTAGGAGAAAAGAGACAAGATACGAAAGGAAATGAGACAAAAGCGGTTCAACCAAAAACGATCTACACATTTGTTATAAATTATTTTTTTATAGGATGTGTCGTTTTTATTTAGGTGAAAAAATAACATTAAAAATACAAAAATTAATTTTTGTGAAAAACGAAACAAGATATCAAAAACAATTAATAGATGAAATCTGTTAACCCAAAAAGTATCTAAAAATTTGTTATGCATGATTTTACGACAGAACGAGTCGATTTTCTTTTAGTGGTGGAAAAAAAAAGATTAAAAATGAAAAAATAAAAAATAATTTAAAAAGGCAAAGAAAATACGTATGTTTCAATATTAATGCATATTATGAGATTTAATCATATAAATTTATTGAAATGATACATTTTTCAGCGTAAATAAGAACAAAATTTAATGCGAAATAAGAAGCAAATATTAAAACAATCATGAAAAACACAATTATTACTTTATTTCCTAATATATCTGAATATAATATACAATTTAGATAAAATTTTTCAACATGGCATAGAAAAATTAATATTCTGGGAAAGGGAATGCGTTTTCGAAAGGCGAAAGAGCTTTAACAAAATAGAATTCAAAATCACCAAATTACAGTTGTCGATGCTTTGATCCTTAATTTTAAAAGGTATGTGCGTAAATGTGGGAGAAATACAAAGGACCAAGCGGGTAGCGTTAGGTTAATGCATATTTGAGCGCGAGATGAACATATAAACGAGCACAAAGCGCAGATGAATATGTATTCTAGCACGAAACGCGAGAACAAACAGTCGCTCGCCCTAGACGATGAGAATGTGTCCGCATGGCCGTCATATTTTTTTATTGGCAATTTAGTTGTTTTGTAGAGGTTTTATGTTTCATGCTTGGGAATTCAACATTCTGGTCACAAGTTCCATTTTTTTGTTATTAAAAATTCATATTTTTGGGTGAAAACTGGACTTTTTGCTCAAAAATTCGTCCTATTGGCTTTAAAATTAAACAAGTTAATATAAAAGTCCAATGTTCTGTAAAAAATCCGACAGTTAGGTAAACAATTAAAACATGCGGTCGAAAATCTAACTGTTATGTAGAAGATTCGTCTTTTTAAATTTTAAATTAATTTTTTCAAGTGGAAAATTAACTACAGGCCCACTGGAAAAATTCCGAGTGGGTGAAATACCCACTCGAAATTAGACCAAACATTTTTTTATGAAGTTGAATTCAATACCAAACTTAGAATTTAGCACGGGAAACAAGCGTGCGAAAATCGAAACGCATGCATGCTTTTGCAATAAAGTAATAAGTTGTTAATGTAAGAAGTTAATGAAAATGTAAAATTCTTGTAAATAAACATGAAAAAGTGGTTAAAATACAAGTTAAATGATTTTCATCATTTCAACACCTGCGAAAATTGCCTTCAACATTTTTCATCTTTTTCAAATACATTTTTCCCCGCCAGCCCCTCCCGCCGAATCGGTAATGATCAGCTACCCACTCGGGCTAAACATTATCTGCCGGGCCTGATTAACTATTCTATTTTTTGTTAAAAATTAATTTTCTTAGTTTCGGAATTCACCTATTTGGTTGAAAAATTATGTAGTTTGTTGAAAATTCGTATTTTTTGCAGGAATCTTCTATGTTGGAAGTTCAACTTTGTCGTCAAAAATATGATTATTTGATTGAAAATTTAACTGTTTCGTAGAAAGCTCGTCTTTTTAGGTTGAAAATTCTACTACCTGATTTAAAATTTATGTATTTCTAAATAATTCGTCCTTCATAATATAGAATTGGTCTTCCTCATTGTGTTCTGTTAAAAATTCTTCTTTTTTGATTTCATTTGACTGGTTTTGCTTTTAAATATATATCTTCGCTTGGTAAAAATATCAACTTATATCATTTTTTTGAATTGAACGTGTTGATTCCATAAAGTCCTTAGCGCTCGGACTCGCTCTCCCAGTACCCGGTGCCTTGCGTAAACGCGGAAAAATTTCGGAAAATTACCAATTTCGGAAATTCACTGAGCGAAAAATATGACTAGATGCGTTTCGACAAGACGCACAACTTTCACGATGAAATATTTAGATTGAAAGGTTTTCAAGAAGTTTTAAATGATTCAAACTGATGAAAGATTATTCTTGAGATTTCTGAGAAACATTTTTATGACGTTTTATTTAAAAAAATAAATTATAAAGAAAATTTGAAAAGGTATCAAAACATTTCAATAGATTTCCATAAATGTCGAGAACATCTGGAAGATTAAAGGGCAATTCTGTTCATTTGAATCACTTTAAAAACTTTTTTAAATAGTGCGAGTCAGTTAAAAATATATCTTCGAAACTTCTAAAAGTCAAAAATATCTTGTAAGCTCAGTAGAATTTTTCCTCACATTTTGCAATATCCTAAAAGAAAATACTTTCTTGACATATGTATAATCTACAAATTTTTTTTGAATTTTTTCAAGAATATTTATATAACCTTGAAAACAAATGAACAAATAAATCTAAAAAAGAAATGTTATTTTATTGAAAAAGCAGAGGGAAGTTGAACATTTAAAAAGACACCAGTACATTTCCTTACTTACATAAGAGAAAACAGTTATAAACAATAATAAATTAATGAAAAAACTGTTTTTCATTAATTTACATTGATTATTACCATACTAAGTGAAAAGCGGACAAAAAGTTTAAAATTTTCAGAAAAACCGGCAACTTTCCAGCATTATTTAAATTAGGTATCATTAGCAATAATATTAAGTTATTTAAAAAATTAATTTTTCAATATTTATTAATTATGCACCTCGCTCTAATTGTAAATTGAACAAGCAATTGAAAATTTCAACAAAAAAAACCGCAACTTTCTAGCACTATTGAAACTGAATATTATGTACAATGATAACAAAGGCCCACAAAAAAAAACAAAAGTGTCTGTGCAATTGACCAGACCTATATATTCTTATGTATTTTTCAACGCTGAATCCGAATTTGCAATAAAAAAGTAGGG
>NC_046664.1:141620229-141628213 GCF_010883055.1 Belonocnema kinseyi | reverse complement strand
TCATCGCCGTATGGTGGGTTGAAATTTTTGTAAAAAAAAAATCAAAACATGGTTTTCGATGTATTTTTTCCCATAGAATTCGATTCTGAAGTCAAAAAAAAAATAAAATTTTTCTTTATTTTTTTTCATTTAAAAAAAACCATGAAAAAACCGTAAAAAATGAGGTTTTTCGAGCAAAACCCCATAAAAAAGTAGCTGGACCCTACTTTTTTATTGCAAATTCGGATTCAGCGTCGAAAAATACATAAGAATATATAGGTCTGGTCAATTGCACAGACACTTTTGTTTTTTTTGTGGGCCTGTGTTATCCAGGCAAGGTTAAAAATCGGAAATTATCTTCAATTTATGTAAAGTTTATCTGGCAAGGTTAATTTTTGTTGCGGGGAATCTTTCACCTGGAATCGATGGAAACTTTATCTTTCGTTTTTTCTGTGATAAAATAAAAGTATTTTAATGAATTATTAGGAGAATATAATTTACTGAAATACCTAGTGATTTGACGTTTTGCTTTTTGCACCAATTTTGACGCTGACATGGGACGCCACCTTTAGCATACCTTTTTTCTAATTGTTGGTTTGTTTATATATTATCTAACTTGTCAAGAGTAGAACCAATAAAAATGGAAAGTCAAATTTTAAATGGAAAATAGGTTAGAAATCTATTAAAGATTGAAAATGCAAAGTGCTTTTCTTTCTCCTATTCAAATTACAAAATATAAAAAGGCATTTTGAATTTCAAATATTATTTGAAATGAATCGATTTGAAATAAGATCCCAACTCTGCATTTTAACATTAAGATTTTCAGGTAGATTTAATTAAAATACTTACATTAACTTGAAACCTTACATTTAAATAACACTAACTTGTTACAACATTTTAGAGATTGTTGGCAACGAGAATCACAATATACATTTGGTTTGTAACAAGAACTACGATTTGTGAGGCATTGATTATGAGCTGCTTTACAATTAAATTTTGTATAGTCACACGCACCACTGACTTATTGCTGAGATGATGTGAGTCAGAACAAAAGGCCTTGGATACTAATGGACCCAAGTGGGGAACCTTAACCACTTTGTGTGGATCTTCACTTGGGATGGTTGCTAGAGGGATTAATCAGCAAACTGGGCCGGAGCAGTGTTGCGAAACGAAAGTGATATTTAAATAAGTATCACGAGAATTCTGAATCCATCTAAAAATTTTATATCCCTTCCTCACATTACGCCCTTCCCCACCGAGTGAGTCACGCCTACCCCGAAAGGGAAATATCTTAATGGTGTAATAATATTGATAGCTTTTGCATTTTTTCTTTTATTTGTTAATCTTTGTCTTCATTATTTGTATTCCTTTCGACATTCATGTAACTATAGACAGCTTAGAGGGCTCTCTGAAGTCTTTATAGTTTATATTTTTTTAAATCAACAACTTGGAAAAATTATACTCTTTTAAACTAAGCTTAACTATATTCCTTTCAAAATCGACTAAAAATGAAAATATCCATATTTTTGTGGATTCTATAACTGGAGTATAAAATTATGTGGATATTTCCTGACATTTGGGAATATTTAATGGGGTACGTGCACCTCCAATGCTACTTTCTACAGCCATGCTAAAACTGCAGTGTTCGCATATGCTATAGTAGCGGTAATCTGCTGACTAGGCGATTCATGCTGTAATGGCAGGATTTTGGGCCACAGCAGCCGGACTTTTTTCTCCATGAACCTCCCCTAGTGGCTCACTGATCCTGCTTAGTGGTCTACAGTGGACTAATTACCACAATTTTTTTTTAAATCTAGAAAAATGTCCGAATGTAATTGTTCGGAAACAAGAAAATTATTGTCAAAACAATATTAACTTCAAACTTACTGGCATTTGATTCTGATAAAATATTGGTATTAGAATAAAGAATAGAAATGCAAACATTGGTCCATTGTACCGATCGCTCCCGTAGATCGGGGACCACTAGATTATAGAAAGATTTTTGGAATTGTGGCCGATGTAAAAAATAAGTTTCATTAAATGGGTACGAGCGTACGCTTGAATAATGGTTGTTTTTTCAAAACAGAAATTAAAAATCAGATAACAACATAATGAAAACATAAATGTACGTTTTCAAGCTTATATAAGTATTTTAATTAAACGTACCTGCATTTGTAAACGGTCAAATGAACAAAATATCGTTTTCCAATTACATTACAAGTTTCATTTGATAACTTATTATTTTCAATGTAAGATTTAAATAAATACTTAGCACTGTTTTAATGTTACAAAGCCGTCAATTAATTATCTTTTATTTGAAAGTTCATAATCCTTGGAACATTCCTCTTATCATATTCTCAAACTCCTTAGAAATCAGGAATTGAAAATAATAAATTAAAAATTATTAAATGTAAAAGTTAATGTATTATAGAACAATAAACGTAATTTAATGTATTAAAAAAAAATTCTCCACTTATGTACTCCCTTCATTTTTGTAAGACACTGAACAATAGATATATCATTTTTTCCGATTTCAAGGACATCACGAAAGAATAATAAGGAGACCTAACTCTGTTTCTACTCTTGGCAATAGAAAAATTAATAGAAGATCTTGAATGTTCGTGTGCAGGTGCGCAATTGTCCTCTTCCTATACGTAGAAAAGTGTGCGAGTGAGAAAGTTTGTCAAATTGACGTAAGTCGCAGAGTTTCTGTTCGTTTGTTTTGATGCAGGTGTCAAGTCCCGGGTTGTGGTGCAAGTTACACGCCGAAGAAGGTGAATACACTTCGCTTTTTTAAAGCCCTCACTGTACGCACAATAAACGTCTTATATATTTTATTGTTTTGCATGATTGTCATTTAATTTTAATAGAAATGATTTAGTTTAACCTTTATTCACTATCTGAGTGCCTACGGAGAATTTTTCAGAGCTTCTCAGAGCTTCTCAGAGCCTTGAGAATCTTTAGCATATACTCTGAGATTTCTATCGGTAGGGCGCTTCATTATAATCACATTATTTGCAATTATCCGTGCTGATTAAATTGTATACATGCCTATAAATGCCTAATTTACCATTTTCTAAACTGGGTCACCTCATAATAACTTTTAGTGAAATTATAATATTTTTCATCTTTACGTTTCGACAAAACTTTAAACTTTTCAATCAAGTTATATTACTTCCATTATTTCTTTATCATATTAAAAATTTAAAAGGTACTTACCTATACTTTTCCTTCTCAACAGATGTTCACACATTTTTCAAACAAGTACCGAAAATACTGTTGAAATATTTATTTCGTGTATCGTTCGTTTGATGATCAACAAAAGAACAGAACATCTCTAACTTAGGTCAAATTGATAAACTTTCTCACCCACACACTTTTCCACGTACAGGAAGAGGACAATTGCGCATCTGCGCACGAATACTTAAGATCTTCCTGTAATGTGCCTATCACTTACGGTAATGTTTCTATTGCCAGTTTCAAATGGCTTTCCGATGGCAGTTGGGTTTCCTTGTTATTCCTTCGTGTAGGAAATGTAGTGAAGCGTAATTTTACACGTAGCGAGATTGTAAAACCTTCTTAAAGCTACAAGTGTGAAAATATATTGAATCACGCGGACCATTCAGTATAGTGATCCTGGGTTTCAAACACCATCCCTAAAGAGATATTAGGAATCACAATTTTTATCATCATGTCCGTGACGCAATGGGTGAGTCAGCTTGAGTAGAACCACCTTTTCTTTACTTGAATTTACTTGACAGAAATGCACACAAAATCTCCTAGCAAGATACAATTGCTTATAATTTAAGTTTGTTGAATTGACTGAGTTACTGCCTATAAAAGAAACTCAAAATCAACAATAAAATAATTTTTTGTCTGCTTTGGAGCACTGGATTTAAATCATCTATATTTACAACCAAATTCACAGTGCTCGAGAATTAAATAAAGAAATAAAGAATTTTATCTCAATGAGCCTCGGTCATATTGAGAACCCGATGCGAAACCCTAATATTAGGATTTTGCGTCGGAAAAGGACAGCGATACCAAAAACAAAATATAGTCCTCATTCAAGAAGTTTAAATCTGATTCTTAATAAATTTAAAAGGCGGTATTTTCTTACTGCGAATTCACGACTAATTTCTCGGAATCGAGCAGGAAATGCCTGGAAGGATACTACCTAGTCGTCACGAGTGTTCTCGCCTGTGGCGAACGCGAGTAGAGGGAAAAGCTATATATATAATTAAATTTTTGTCATAAGGGCAACCGCAGGACTTCGCTGGCAGCGGGTGCTAATCTGAAAAACTGCACCTGATCCCAGCGAAATCGCGGTAAAATATCAGCCAAAACCACGTCTCACGACCGTAAGATAGGTGGTTACAGTCTGTAACGCAATCAATACAACGATCCGCCAAAAGTCTCGTGCACCCTGAAGACACGGAGCGACTTAAGGACGACCGCTTTATGCATTTTTCCCGCAAGTGTTTTAGCATATTGTTCACACGCAGGGTGACTTTTCAGGCTACTAACCAGTGAAAGCTTGGCACCTCCACGAGCGCCGATGATAAGGACGATTAGTTTGAATGAATATTTCGGGTACAATCATCGCAACTCCCTTATGAGGTCTCTATATCTCTCTTTCTTTACATTCTCCTTGGCTATGATGTTTTTGTCAGCTAGCGCCGAAAATTCGATAACCAACATGTTTCGCTTCTAGAAGTCAAGAAGAACCATATAAGGCCTCGAGCGCACAACAGAAACAATTTTCGAGAATATACAGTTCCAGTATATGCGGCACTTCTCATTCTAGACGATTAACTCGATTTCCCAAGAAGCATTTATAGGAGCGATATTAAGGTTGATGCCGGAAGAGTGAACGATATGGTAATAAAACACTCTTAGTGCCGCATTGTGCCTTTGGATATAGGTCGTTCCCGCATGAGTTGGACAACTAGATAGTATGTGTACCAAATCCTCGGGGTGTGCATGGCACGCCTTGCAGCTATTAACGGGAATGTCTTGGTTCAAAATGTGGCGACCTTATGTTAAGGTGCAAATGACTCCGTCTTGACATGCCAAAATCAAAACCTCCGTGCCAGACTTGAATCCGGGTAATTTAAGGAAAGCAAAAGTTAGCTCACACGACATTGACTGATCCTCCACATTTCTGTGGAAGATGCTATGTGATCCTTAGCAGCAATGGGAACACGGCGAAGTACGAAGGAATTCGAGCTATAAATCTGGGTACTAGATTCAAAACAACACAGAAAAAACGAAACATAAAATTTCATGGAATTTTTTCAATTGTGCTTTCGTAATCCGGACATTCAGGAATAAGTACTCGAGATAGATAAGATTTGCATTTTGCTCACCCCTAATACTGAAATGAAGTCCGAGTGTTTCAGCAGCCTCCTACGCTGCTTTGCACAGAAACGCTCTTTTGCGCACTTCTTCATGCTTCCTGGCCATTTTAAGAAGCGAATCTTTTCCTTTTGCGACTCTATGCGCTGTACTCAGAATAATCCTGATGTCAAGACATTCAAGACTTAATATTCCGTGACCACCTTGACGGCGTGAGATGGTACAGTCGCGAAACAAATGACTTTAGATGCATGCTTCTGTTCATAACCTTTCGTGTCCCGATATCAAGGGATCTGAGGTCGTTGTTTGTCCATGGCACCACTCCAAATTAATAGAGTACTACCGGGACGGCAAGCATGTTCGTTGCAGATACTTTGTTCCTCGCCGACAGTTCGGAAGACCAAATCTGCCGGATGCGACGTTTGTATCTGCTTCGGAGATTATTCTTTATAGATGTCATATCCTGAATGCGGCTCTGTAGCACGCCCTGGTATGTATAAGTCTTTCCAGAGCAAAGATGTCGTTTAGCGTTTCTATCGACGAGCTCAGGTTCTTCAGGAATGCCATTAAGTTTTCCTCGCTCAAAATAAACCTTGGGGCATTTGTCTAACCCAAATTACGTTCCTATTTCCTAAGTATATTGTTCGACAATCCCTAGGGCTAGATGTAGTTGCTCTTTGTTTCTAGCATACATCTTAAGATCGGCCATGTAAATGTAATAATGTGTAGCAAAAGAGGAGTGGGCTAATGGTGTCACCCTGAAAGACACCTCTCTGAAAGGTGTCTTTGTTAGTTGCCACACGATTTTTTCTACATGAGGTAGTAAATCTGGTTTTCCAAAGCGGCATCAGTCTTTCTATGCACCTCACGATTTGCGGATGAACCTTTAAGCTTTCCAAAAGACAGCTGATAAGTCTATGGAAGGTCGAATCGAAAGCTTTCCGGTAATCAATCCAGGCCATCGATAGGTCACACTGGTAGTGTCCTGCATCTTCGCAGATACAACTATCGATGAGCAGGTTCTACCGACATCCTGTTACGCCTTTCTTTGAGCCGCGTTGTTCATACATTTCTTGCCACACAGTTTCAATTGCCCGAACAATCCTATAGTTTATGATAGCAGTGAATATCTTATACACTGTGTTCAGACAAGCGATTGGCGAGTAATTCCTCGGATCAGCTAAGTTGCCTATTTTCGGCAGGAGTATTGTGCGCCCTTCCGCCAACCACTCCGGAATTGGTTCTTCCGACTTCAAATATGAGGTGAAAATATGAGCCAAATGCTGATGGGTTGAAGGAAACTTCTTCCATCAGAAGGTCTTGATACCATCTGGTCCCGGGCCGTAATACTTCTTTATCCCTCTTAATACTTTTTTCACCTCCTCGGTAGTGATGGGTAGGCATTCTTTATCAGGTGTTATGAGGGCACTACATAGCTCCTTGAAGATATTTTTGTTATCTGAGTGGCTGTCCAGTCTATGCTGCACTTCGAGAGAACTGTTGATTTTCTCTGACCCATCTCTCTCTCCGCTCTAGACTTCCCTTAGCGTCAGATAGTATCCGTATTTTCTCATCAATATGCTGCCTGATGGTCAGCAGCTTTGACTTGTTACGTGTGTAATAAGGGTCCGGAGTTCGCGCGCTAACTTTCCAACATTGGCGATAAAATTCTTGCCAGATGTGATGTATTCAATCACACACTGAATGCGGGACAAGTTCAGTGTTGCCAAGCCTATCTTTATGGCAAGTTGATGCATTCGTTGATGCATAGTCCAGAGGTTGGATTCTTCGGAAAAATTGCACAAACTCGTCATCTAGTTCAGCCAGATCCTAAGGCTTGAGAGAAACCTGGGTGTTGTTGTTTCTCCGTCTCACAAAGCATCGCTCTTCGTTTATGGGATGCCTGCCCGCTGTTGGTCTTAGTGTTCCCTCTCTTTCTTTGCTGCCGGCTTGTTCTGGTTGTGGTAGAGTAGGTGCTCCGCTTACATAGCCCCTTTTTTGAAGTACTTCGCCATGATTTCGCAGATGTTGATGCGAAAAGTGCGTTAGCTCCGGGTGTTTCTCGCACCACAGAGCATGCAGTCGTGCCATGTAACCACATTCAGGAGCCACACTCGCTTCATAGTACTATAGCTAGTCGCTGTTTAGTTGCTTCGTTCACCTAAAGGTCCCGAGATTCCGCCGATCCATTAAATTGAATCCATCTTCATTGACTCCCCCAGCTCTAGAGTGGTCGGCATTGTTAGCCGACCCATTGTCGGGAGCCCTGCGCGTTCTGTTCTTTTGAACCGCACTTACTACAACTATGTTTGGCATTGTCATTGCTGTTCCCACGAGAAGTTAGAGAAAGGGGCTCGTCTATCCTTTTAGAGCCTTACATGCAAGGATAAGGCTGCGTACTCTGAGAGGTCGCCGGATATCCCAGAGTCCCCGTTCTAGACACCTCACCCAGGTGTCATTCAGCTTTTGGTACGGTTTTCACACCTCAGTTTGGGGGTTACTTCCTTCAGGACCACCCCAAGACAATTGTCCGCAACTGTCTATTTATTTTTATAACTGTATTCAGCAGAAACCCTTGGTACAGGGTCCCTCTATTCACTACCTGAGGACGCGTTCGGTGGCTTTGTCATAGGTCCTTCGGTTTGAT
>NC_046664.1:141615789-141620129 GCF_010883055.1 Belonocnema kinseyi | reverse complement strand
TGAGTTGTTTCTCTACCCACGTGTCGGAAGAAAGAACAAGCTTTCTTGTCGGGAGCAAGGGAGCAATTATATAACAGCTCACCCCTCTGGTAGCCAGGCGGGTTTCCACTCCAGTGCTACTAGTGCAATCAGTGTGCTGCACTTCTGGTGACGATTTTACAAGAGTTTGCCGCATAATTATAACTATATCGGCCAATTCTATCGCTTTCTTATCGATTTGCGACACCCTGTGTTCCTCAAAGATGGAACTCCTTAATAGGGTTATGGATTTGAAATTGAAGATTCATCAAGCTAGTTTAAAATTTATATTGTTTAAAAATAATAGTAAGTTTATGTCTTTCAAAAATATTCTTCAATCTGATTGTAACAATTTCTTCATTTTTATAATAGACACATAGATATAATAATTTTCTGTTTTAAAGTAAATCTGTTTTAAAGCGCAGACTGCAGAGTGCAACCTTAGATCCAGGGAATTAGACAAAAGAAAGGTCGACGCAGGAAGATTCGGTTATTGGCGGAATTTGGCATATTGCCCGGGCATTAGGACAAATACCGGATTTGGCCAAATTATTATTATTATTATTACACCATTAAGCCATTTCCCTTTCGGGGTAGGCGTGACTCATTCGATAGGGGAAGGAGTAGTGTGTGGAAGGGATAGAGAATTTTCAGATTGATCTAGAATTCTCGTGTTATTTAAGTAAATAACACGTTTGTTCCGCAACACTGCTCCGACCCAGATTGCTGATCAATCTCTCTAGCAATCAACCCACGCGAAGAACCTCACGAAGTCGTTGTGTAAGGTTTCCCACTGGGGACCATTAGTGGCCAAGGTCTTTTTTTTTCAGGCGTCATTCACTGTATTGACACTCTTTTTATTAATTATTTGCCGCTATACTTTCCTGTCCTGGCATACTTCTCTAGCTTCTTTTATGTTCATGCATTTTTTCCTGCAGGTCTCTTCCACACCACATTTTTTTAGAATTATCTCGTTACTTACTTTGTCCATCAGGGTTTTCCCGCATATTATGCGCATGATTTTCATGCCAATTGCGTTAATTTTACTCTTATCTTTTTGTTGATAAGTCCATGTCTCGCTACCGTAAGTACAGTCGGTACAAATATAGAATTATGTATTCCCATTTTAGCTTTATTGGATTTATTTTTACTTCTGATAAGGGGATCTACTCTACCAATAACCTTCTTACCCTCGTTTATACGTCTATCTAATTCCTCATCTAGCTTCCCATCCCTAGTAAATAAGGTACAAAGGTATACGAACTTATCAACTTGTTCAATTCTCTCATCATTTAATAAAATATTGCATAGTGTTTTCTCACTCTTTCCTTCGAACACAATGGTTTTTGTTTTATTTACGTTAATTTTGAGTCCCATGCTCTTCATGCTTGCATCTAGTTTATTTAACATTCTTTGTAAATCTTCGATAGACTCTGCCATAACAACTCTATCATCTGCGAACACTAACCCACGTACACTTACTGTTTCGAGATCCACACCCTCTTCGTCGTGGAGAGACATTCTTAAACACTTGTCCATAAATAATATAAATAACCATGAAGACATGACGCATCCTTGTCTAACTATTTAGATAATATCGAAAGTCACTCAGTTTTCTATTCACTCTTACACTCGCTTTGCTACCTGTATATATTGTTTTTATAGCTTGTAGGATCCATCCATTGACTCCATACTCTTTCAGGACTTTCCAAAGTTTACTTCTATCTACCTTGTCAAAAGCTTTTCTAGGTCAACAAATGCACAGAAAACTTTTTTTCCTACTCTCAAACTTTTTTCTGTTATTTGCCTTAAGCTAAATATTTGATCCGTACATGACCTTCCTGGCATAAACCCACTTTGGACTTCCTAAATCTTTTCTTCTGTTATTTTCATTACCCTACGAATAAGTATTTTTGAATATATTTTACTTACGGTGCTTCATAAGCTAATCCCTCTGTAATTATTGCAGTCACTTTTATCTCCCTTTATCTTGTACATTGATACGATAATCACTTTTTTCCAATCGTCTGGAACGTCTCCCATCTCGAAACATAAATTTATCAATTCGCACAGTCTATGTGGTATGCACGCGCCACCGTGTTTAAGCATTTCTACGTTAATACCGTCTACCCTGGCAGCCTTACCGTTTTTCAAGTTCTCAATTATATCCCTAACCTCAGTGACACAGACTTTCTCAATTGAGTTTTCAATCGCATCGTATTCAACATCGCAGTTGCGGTGTGCTACAGCTTCATCTCCGAATTGTCTCCTAAAAGAGTCTTTGAAAGTCTCTAGTATTCCGTCTGCAACATATACAATTTCCCGCCTACTATTTCTCATGTTAACAAATTCTGTACTTTTTTTTCCTTTCATTTTTCTATAAAGTAGTTTCCTGCTTCCTTCAAAGTCGTTTTGTATTTTCATCTCTTCTTCTGCTCTAATTCTATCTTTACGTTTCTTAACTATTCGTTTGAGTATCCTGTTTTCGCGTATATAATCATTTCTACGTCTATTTCTTTCCTCATTGCTAAGACCTGCAATGTTTAAAGTTTACTTGTACACTTCTCTCCTTGCTTTTTGGGCAGCCAGAATTTCATCATTCCACTACGCATCACCAGACATTCTTCCTACAACTGCGGTGCCGCATACTTCAATCGTACATCTAACAAGGATATCCCGTAAAATTGTCCAGGCGCCCTCTATATCTTTCTTTTTTATACGGTCCTCCCATGTTGCCCTATCTATGCTTCCGATTATCTTATTTTGGAAATCTATTCCCACATCCTGTTTCTGTAGGTGCTCAATTTTGATTCGCGTTTGTTTTGCTTTCTTGATTCTCTTGTAAATCATTGTAAATCATTTTACGCCTAAACCAAGTATTTCTAATGAAAAGACCCCTTTCTAAGCATAGACCAACTAATTTATCTCCGTTATAGTTTGTCCTTGGATCCCCAAAATTACCTAATACTCTTTCTGTTTCCTGATTTTTGATGCCCACCCATCCGTTCTTTTACTTCTCTAGGATCACTATCAACTGGCGCGTAGCATGCTATGATAGATAGTCCTCTGATTCCTACTTTCATTCTAGCCCACAGCCGTCTGGGAGATACGAAACCATGGTCTCCGAGATGCTGCTTTTCTCTTTCATTCAAAATCAGACCTACTCCTTGTTTACCATGTGATTCACAGTCTACTCCTGACCATATTTCAAATCCGCCTTTCAACACGCCATTTTTTATGTCTTTGGTTTCGCATCCCTTTTTCTTTGTTTCAGACACACATGAAATTTCTAGTTTCCTCACGTCCATAGTTTCACGCAATTGTTTTACCTTGAGATCATTTACTCCCCTAGCATTCCAAACACCCAGTCTCCATTCGTCGCCTGAAACATGACCTTTACATTTTCCTTGTGCATGCCTTTTGTCATTAAAAGTTCCAGTCCTTTCCGAGGCTATTTTGTAGTTTGTATTATTCATTGTTTAGATTATACAACCAACTAACACTTTTATGCAGTAAGTTTATTTTCTGAGTCGAAATCATGTCAAAGTTAAGTATCAAATTGTCATATGGTGGAGATTGTAGTTACAACGTCAATCCCAACAAAAACTTCAGTTAATAAGGGAGGCGTGGGAGAGGGGGGAGGTAGAACTGGAACCGAGGAAGTCGTCTTGGGTTTGTGATTTTGTTTTCATGCTGAGAAGGTCACCAGCCTTCAGAAGCGTTGAAACATATGATCTTTGTGTGTGCATGTGTTTATTTTAGGCCTACATCTTTGAATTTACAATAAAAAGAGAATGACTAACCCCCCCCCCCCCCCCCCGGTTTAAAATCTCAGTGTTATTTTCAGTTTGTAGATATAAAATTTCTTTTTTTATCTTAAAATTATAAAAATTGATATGCATTACTTATCTTTATGTACGTTTCCGGATTCCCTAGTAACTGCATATCGATGCACAATTTTAAGAAAGTGCATGTATTCAAAATTTAAAATTTTCTATTTGGCTTTTTCCCCAACCGAGTATACATGACCGGAATCTTTTAGAGTTATTACCAAACTGTTACAGAAGACAAAAGAGAACGTGAGGGTCGATTTACAACTACGTCATATCCGACAGTCGTTAAAATCATTTTCCTTAAATCCCTTTCAAAACCATTGAAACTTTTTAAAAATAAACTGTCTAAGGACCTTGATTTGACACAAATTTTTAGCGTTTTTCAATACATAGCCAAACTTTTCACCAATAAAACAGTTCAATTTTTGAGTTTTCAACTAAGTGTACAGAGGAATAATTTAGTTTATAATTTATTTAAATAAATCAATA